>NC_135442.1:9005280-9309030 GCF_051991255.1 Vanacampus margaritifer
AATTAGAAAAGTAACGCATTTCTTACCTAATGTTGCATTTCGGCTGAGTTAAATGGAAAAAAAGCAGGCAAGTCGAGCCATTGGAGCTAAAAGTCAAGCAAAATGCTAGGAGCGACGTCATCTGAAGGTGCTTTTCTATTGGCTGCTGCTTGTTGTGAAATGGGCTTTACAATGCAGGACTTCGAAATCCCCAGACAGTTAGAATGAGCAGAAACAGAAATATGAGGGAAGCTGAAAAAAGGGTGATGAAGGATGAAAGGTCAAGTTGAAGATAAATGGATCCATTGTGGCGTTGATTAGTTAGATGGTGAAAGTGGAGGCAGAAGGAAAAGCGGTTGTACTGTTTTTGAGGTAAACTAGTGCATGACGGTTTGAAAAATTATATACAAGAAAAAAAAGATTTTCCGCTTAATTAAGTTTTGATGTACAATTTGGCAGGCAAGAATCAAACAGCGAATAATATTTCGCCTTCTATTTTGTTGTTCTTTGTCCTTTTGTTTTCCTGATGCAATCGGCTCTCGGCATAATCAGCGTATTCGTAGCAAAAAGATGAAAGCTGTGATGTTGCGGCATATAGCTTACTTCGGAAGAAAATGGAACAGAAAGTCATTAAAACATTTGTTTACCTTTTGTGCCCTTGGTTTATGGAGAAACTTTTGTTAAATGACTCTTGGACTTTTGCGGGGGTGCGCACAGTTTTCACTTTGGTGTGTTTATTTCCATTTAAGCAACTTATGCATTATTTATTCCCGCACGATTAAAGCATTAAAGTTGGCCGATGGTCGCGTATCTGAATACTTTCTCACGCAGAAAAGGCATTACTTAGTTGTTGCATGTGTGTTTGGACATTAAATGGCTATCAATTTTGCGGTGTGTGCTTGTGCAACAGATGGATGACACGCATAACTCACACAAACGCACGCCGCGTGCTTTGTGGGCAGTAAATCCCGATAGACGACACAGTCTTGTTAGCAGAAGGTTTCACAGTCAACGTGTCCTTGAGGTCGACAGTCAACCTCTGCCGATTCACTCATCAGAAGCCAAAGCGTGTAACACTTCCTGAAATATTTACTCTAATATCGTTGTCTCATCTGGCTGCTTATGGATACAAGTAGGTGCAAAATAAGAATTTCTATTACGATAAGTAATGTTAAAAATGGATTCAGTCATTGATATCAGAGGTCGTAAACTGTATATTGCTTAATTATTTATCATTTACTATGTATTTTTAATGGTTGTATACACCCATTACAACCAATAAGTGGCTAAGCTGCGTTTACTAGAACACTGTGGCTACTTCATGAGATAATGGAACAACCTGTTTGAGTGGAAACACTTTGCTAATGCATATCACATTGCACTGGCCATAAACTTAATAGCAACATAATTAATGTAACATTATGTTTGTTTATATTTGGGCTGAATGAGCAAGTAGGCAAGGCAATGTGCTGTGTATTTTATTTCATTTAATATAGACAAGGGGGGATAGATTATTCAATAGAGTAAGGATGATGCAACGCCACAGAAAATAAACGCTTTTTTTTTTTTTTTTCCTCAGGAGAGCTCAGTATTGTTCATTCGATTTGACATCATCATTGCTCTCCTTTTTTTTTTTTTAAAAAAAACATAAATTAAAAAAAATTAATAAATGTTTTTTTTTTTTTTTTTAAATAAAAAAAATAAATAAACAAATATTTTAACTAAGGGTTGTGGACATTTGTAGTTGCTGTTTTTTTTTAATATTGTCAATGGGGTGGGAAAATTTGCCTCTAAATATTCTGAACTCATGTTTTCATGCACACATTCAGCAGAATAATGTTGGCCGGAGTACTTGCGCAATAACGGAGGTCTGTGTTGACCAGGGTTATTATAGTTTTGGGATTTTCATTTTTGTTAGTTTTGATTTCGTTTTGAGTTTTTATTTTATTTTGTTATTTTTTTATTATTTTTATTATTTTATTTTTTTATTTTGTATTAGTATTACTTAGTTTTGGGTGGTTATGTTAGTTTTTTTGTAGTATTAGTTGTGGTTATTTTATTTTATTCATTATTTTATTTTTATTTTTCATTCTAATTATTAATTTTTTTTTTAAATAGTAATTATTTATTTTATTAGTTATTTTAGTTTAAAAAAAATGCTTAGTTTTAGTTAGTTTCAGTATTCGTTTTGTTTGTTTTCTAAAGGTATATTACTTGCAAAAAAACACGGTAAAATTAGAAAAGTAACGCATTTCTTACCTAATGTTGCATTTGAGTTCAACGGAAAAAAAGAAGGCAAGTCGAGCCATTGGAGCTAAAAGTCAAGCATGGAAAATGCTAGGAGCGACGTCATCTGAAGGTGCTTTTCTATTGGCTGCTGCTAGATGATGTCACTTCTGCGTGACACACTTTCAAAGGTCCTTATTCCGGTTGATATCAAAATAAATCTCCTTAAAATCACATTTAAAATCATCTCCAAAGCCTCATGCTTTAAATTAATTACCAACGTTTAAAACAAAGGACATCGCTTTTATTATTTCGTCAACAAAATTGTTTTTTATTTTTCTTAAGTAAGTTTTTTAAGTAAAATAACCTTGGCATTGACACAGCACAACTTCCCATTGGCACAATCTATTCTTCAATTTTAACAATCAATCTATCGTCATCCTTAATCAAAATATTGGATTTCAGACCCTTTTCATATCGATCTATACAGTGTTTCATTTGAAATTTTGGAAGGTAGTGGCCAGGAAGAATGGAAATACGTGAGGTCGAGACTTGGAGTCGCTGGTGTGGAACAACGACTTGCCCATGTTGACAGGAAGTGAAAGGTGCATCCCTTTCCCAAAGCAGCTTATCTTGCTGACCCCATGGGGGGGCAGTGTGTGTCTATATATGTGAAGTGGGCTGTCTGGCTTCCTGTACTCGTTCTCCCCCACAGGTGAGATGATGGCAAAATGTCTGAGCACTCAGCGTAGATAGACACAATGCAATGATGACTTTGTTTTCAGTGTTTTAATTCAGTAGCCCTAATAATGTAACTAAAATTGAATGTGCCACCTTAACACATACGTAGATAAGATGTGAAGAGATGGAGGTAATGAGATGAATGATGATAATTGGGTTCATCACCTTCTGAAAAGTATTGGATGTGATTAATTCAGTTGAGATGCAAATGGAATTCCAGGTCTCTCTATTAGGAGATAAAAGTTCTGGAAAGACACGGGACAAAGTTGATCTGTTTTTCACTCCAAGGATTTTGTTGTTTCTTGGGTAACAAAAATATTCTTAAATCGGTTGATTCTACCCGGGAATGGTTCAAGAGCAGTTTATGGGTCCTACGCAGTAAATTCTGTAGAGCAAATTCTACTTTTTAGAGTGGGAGTAAATAGACTCCGTCTATCATTTTTACACTTGATAGAGAGTAAAATAAAGAATTGGAAGGAAAAAAAGTCACTCAAGGGTTGAGGAACACACTCACAACCTTCAACTTGGGAGACTGCCACACTACCACCTGAGCTATGCCACTCCTACTTATCTCCAAGAGGAGAGCAAAAACATCGTTTTTGGTCCGATATTTTTGCTCTTGGTTATGAAGATTCCAGCTGACATGACATGAACAAAATACTAATACAGAGCAGAAGTAGTAGGGAGTAGATCGGCTGAAGGTCGTGAGTTTGTTCCTCAACCCTTGAGTGATTTCTATCAGTCATTTTGTCAATTCTTCATTTTACTCTCTTTCAAGTGTAAATATGACTCAAGTCAAATTTACTCTACATAATTTACTGTGTATGTATATTGTGTACTATATCTTACTTCATAGTTCCATTGCAATGCTAAGCTCAAAAACATTTCTGTAAAATGTGTGCACCAACGAAATAACTGCAAACTAAGCTAACGAAGCAGCCGTACGACAACGGCAAGGGAAATCATCTCCCCTGCACAGCTAAATAACTCTTTAACATCTGTAATTATATGTTAGATTTATTCCAAGTCCGACATTTTGTAGCTTCCAATCATTGTTGGAATGCATCCAAACAGCTGTCCGATTAATTTCGATATTCAACCAGAAAGGCACACACGCGGAGGAAGTTGTTTGTCCTTGAACAACTTCACAGATGTTAGACAAGGACACAGTAAATAGGACACACAATAAGTATGGCGATGAAACACACTGCATGAGGCATAACGTGACACCCAAAGACCCCAATACTGCATTCAGAAATTAGGATTCAATAATGCAAGAGGCAGCATGAAAGATATTGGTTCCAGGACCCAAGCTAATAATCTAATAAACTACACGGTAAAAACATGTCCACGACCTTAGTGGAGCTAATGATGCATGAAATGTTCGTGATTTAAGAGGAAATGCTTCAGTAAGCCATAAAAGCACCGGGGACATCGCCAGCATACAAATCCCACAATGCAATGCAGGACATTCACTGAAATGAAAAATGTCACACTATTATTTATCTACAAAAAAAAATGTACATTGATTTTCGCGCACATGGTAAATTGTGAATTTTCAGAGGAAGGATAATAGACAGACCTTGTAATAAGATTTCAGGTTAAGGTTGCAAGGCAGATCAAATACTTGTGAGAATTGCTACAATATCCCGCCTCGGAAAACAGATCTTTATCTCTGTCCGTCTGTGTGTATTTAAATACACGAAACACATCATATTGATCTGGGATTCTGGGCTTTGTACATATACTGTGTATGTATATATATATATATAAATATATGATTTTGTTGACGTTATTGTGTGAGGCAGTGAATTGCTGCCAACTGTAAAATAAAGTGTGGAGGAGGCCCATTAGTTCTCATGACATTGTGAGCCGGCACTTTCCTCTGACATCAGTGATCACTAACGGGCAAAAATTGTGAGACACACTTGTGGAAATTCTGTAGATGAAAGTGGAAGCTGTGGTAGCTGTAAAGGTTTTTGTTTGTTTGTTTTGTTTTAGGCAAGGCAAGTTTCTTTCTATAGCACATTTCATGCACCAGGCAACTTGATGTGCTTTACACAAGAAAAGCAACAAACACAACAGTTAACTTGAGAAGAAAACAAAAGTAGCGTACATAGTGGTGTCAAAGTTAAAGCGTCAACTAATTAATTAATCACTAAGAATTATCGCATTAATCATGTATTAACTCAGATTAATCACACTATTAGTTTTGACTGCAGATGATCCTTTAACTGACAGTGGATGGTTACATTAAAAGCAGCACAGGTTGTGTTTCAGCACTAAACATAACTGCATGCATTAAAGTAAAGCATTTAATAAATAATTGCGTATGACTTTCAGAATATTCGTTTATATCAAAATATTGGGGTGATTTTTTTTCCCATTTTAAATTTCAAAGAGGTTGAGCGTGTGCAGTGGATCAAAAAAATGTTTAAGACGTCCTCATAACATTAAATGTCGAAAGAATTAACCCACAACAGGAGCTCTTTAAATTTGGCGGGCAAAAAAATATGAATAAAAAGCCTTTTTAACAAAGTGATTAATCAAAATTGTAAGATGTGATTAATCTGATTACAAAATGTTATCGTTTGACAGAACATACATTGACAATGTTAAAACATTAGACAGCAAACTTTTAAAGACATGTTCTAAGATCATTAAAAGCATGATTTAAATATGTTTAAAAGACCTTAATCAACAATGAGGCAACATGATCTTACAACAATCAGATGGGCCGGCTCATTAGAGTAGATAAGGTTAAAAAAAACAGTAATGTATGTAAATTTTTAATAATATAATTTATTTCCGTTATTGTCATGATGTATAAAGTGTAATTCAAATTAATTAACCACTTGTTCAGTGATTTTTTTTTTCAATTTACATGTATTTTTTTATTTTACTAATATTTTTGTTTTATTATTTACAATATTATTTAGTTAATTATTTACGATAGGTATATCAATTAAGAAAGTGTTTAATAAGATAAATAAATACCAAAAGATAAATAAATACCAAAAAACTACATTTTATTTGGCCAAATTAATGCAACTAACATTACTGGACTTATTACGATCTAATATAGATGTTGAGTGGTGGTTTAAAGAACAGAGTGAACCGTGCTTAAGATGTCACAAGCAATTTTTTGTATGCGTTCCCACAAAAGATCCGAATACATCATTTATTTTGGACACTGAACTTGAGGTTGAATGTCATCTTTTCCAAATCATTTTTATCCCCCAAACACTTTCATCAAGTGCTTCTGGAGACAGAATGAAAGCTCCAGCATGTAAAGGCAATAGAAAAAAAAAGCAATGTGTCTTTGTGCGAGAGAGTTGGAGCAAACGCATCAATATGACTGTTTTCACCGCCGCGCTCGCTTCTCAGCCCCGCTGATTCTCGCCCATCTGAGATCCCGAGCGAGGATTATAAAACCAATCAGCGGACAGTGATTGCTGCAGCTAGTCTGTGATTGGATCACAACCCGGGTTCTGCCCGACGGCGCTGGAAGAAGTGAGAGGGAAAGGATGCGGGGAAGAAAAGACGTGTTGATAACCCTGAAATGCAAAAGGTTTAATAGAAGGGAAGAGCGGACCCGGATGAAACAGGGGATCAAGGAGTCTAATATTTCTCATCAACCTCAATTTTCAGACACATGCATAACATTTTATTAGTGTTAGTTTTCCAAAAGTGGGTCGCAGAACCTTTGTCAATGGGGGCATGGACAGAAAGTCGATTAAAAATGATTCAATGGCTTTTTGTGTTGGCTTTTTTGGTTTGCCTATAAAAAAAATCTACTTACTTATTTTTTTATAGGCTAGTACATACTGTTGTATTGCTTCTCAATTTGTGCAGAAGTATATGTGAAATATAAAATGGTCTAGCAGTATTTATTTTTTGTCATTTAGATTTCGTTTTTACTACTCATTATGGGCTCTGAAAAGCACTTTGACTTTGTGTTTATATGTTTATTTATAAGGACTGAGTCTTGGCGCAAATAGTGAAATTCTGCAAGTAATTCCTTTTTTTAATTTTTGCCGTGACATCACACACCTCTGGACACGCCCACAGCTGACATGCTGAAAGTCTATGCATGCTTTGTTTTAAAGTAGAGCTGTCAAAATGACTCAAATTAATTGACAAGTAATCAATTATCAAATTAATCGACAACTATTTTAATAATCAAGTAATTGCTTGGAGCCATTTTTTTTTTTTAATTCTCCAAATCCTCTGATTTCAGCATAGCAACAGTAATTATTAACTGATTTGTGTAGTCGTTCATGAAAGATGACTGATTATCTTCTGTGTTTAATCAAAATAGGACATTTGGTAACATAGTACAACATCAATCCTCCTTTTTTTTTTATCACTATATGAATATGAAGTACAAAATTCAAGGTTCAAGATCTTTTGTCTGTTTGGTGGGGGATTGGGGTACACATTGTATTGTAATGCCGCAACAATCTCCTATGTGTTTACACAAATGGCCTAATCTTGAAATAAATCACTGGTTAATAAACCGTAGTCAGATTTTTTTTTTTGAAATAATTTTAAAAAAAAACTGCTTTTGTAATACACTTTTATGCAAAATTAAAATGAATCCAATTAGTTGATTAATCGCTAGAATAAAATATTCAATAGTGACAGCACTATTCCAGAGCGTATTGAATGTTTCAATCATTTACAGTTATAGCGATAAGATCAAAATAGAGGAACAAAGTCTCATTTCTACAGAGCCCATTTTAATTCAAATCAGGTTTGTTCTACAACCCGCAAAACGGGTGCTTTAACGAAGGGGTGAAGGAGGTCGAGCGGGGGGGGGCATCACTCAATGGTGGAGGTGTTGTGTGACAACCCGAATCAGTCAGTGCTGTCCTTCTATGTCTTCCTTGTTCATATCTCATTTGACTGTAAACACCTCGACAACTGTCACATCAAGATTGGGGCAGCACGCATCCGCCATCTTGAATGTGTAAGTAAGGTGTAAGCTTCCCAGCTGTCAGTCAAACATTTTGGGCAGGTCAAATGTTTGAGAATCTAAAACGGTCAAAGGGTCATGATCTGTGTTTTCGTTGTTTTATGTGATATTTAGTTTTTTTGTCATGTTTTTTTATGTTCCTTGATCATGTCTTGTCTTACTCGTTAGATTTTCATATCCACCTGTTCTCCTGTTTTGTGTCTACCAATCAGCTCCCTCAGGCACTCTTGTCTTGGCCAGGTGTAGCTCGTTGTCTTGTCAGTATGCTTGGATTTACCCTGCCTTCACGTGCTATGGGAAAAATGGACCTTATCAGTCGAATTACCGTTTGCGTTTGTTGTAGCAACAAAATACACATTACAGCTGACATCGTCTTTCCTCGTAAAACCGAACAATTACGGCAAATAATGAGTTGTAAAGGACAGGACATTAAATTGTGTACGCTACGTAATTGTGTAGATTGTAAAACAACCTGCTAGCGGACGACGACGCCCTTATAAGTGTTAATATTTCTTGCCATTCACGAATCCTGCGGCACTCTCCGCCATTTTGAAACTTGAAAAGTTCTCTCAGAAACTCGTGTATCAAAATAAATTCGGAAAATACGACATGAGGGGGCGTTCATGTGCAATGTTCTACTCGACGTGGTATTTACCATAATTTTGATACCACAAGGGGGCAGTATTAGTTCTCTGGTTTTGTTCAGTTTTTACTGGTTCGGTGTTGGCTCTGTTACTGTCACACATCTACGAACCCGTTTTTTTTTTTTTTTTTTTTTTTTTTTGTAGTTTGATCCTTCCTAGTATTTAAAATTTTTTCTTTTTCTTTTTTTGTATTTTGATCCTTCCTAGTATTTTTTTTTAATTTCATTTTATTTGTATTTTGTTATTTAAATTGTTTTTAAAATTGTGCGGTGTCCTTGAGTGTCGCCTCTATACATATATTGCATTATTATTATTATTATTATTACTGTATCTTGTTTGTATGACAGCGTATTTAGACCAAGTATAAAGATATATTTATAGAGCGTGGGGGCAATATTCCAAGAAAAATACTCATCAATTTGGCAATTTATAAAGTCTCAAATTTGTGAGTTTTTTTCTTAGAATATTGTCCCCATGCTCTAAAATATCCTGCTAGCCTTTTTTTCTCTTTTTTTTTTCCATTACTCCCTCCTTCCCTGCGCACCACAGAAACCTCCAGTCATGACACCATAAAAAAAAATTTTAAAGTCAATCTGCTTTTCTAAGTGGTATACACTACGACTAGCAGCACTGCAGCGTACTGTGCAAAGATAGTTTATGTGAGTGTGTGTGTGCATGTTTGTGCAAACGTAATGAATTTATGCAACTGTGATATGTTAGCAGGTGTTGGCTCGCTGTACATGTTGGCAGGTGTGTTTAGGTGCTCATCCCACGGGAACACGTTTGACCTGGGGCATCTGTTGCCCCCTACCCATTTCCTGCCCTTCAGCACCTTTTCTCATCTGTTGACGACCTGTTGATAATACTCACTTTAAAAAATAATAATAATAAAGCTATGAAGTGAGTAATTTAAATTATAAAATGTTTTGGGCAAGATTTTGATCAAGTTTGTAGACTTGAGAAGGCAAGAAAATGTGGAGGAAAACTGATGTGAAAGGAGATAAATTAGCACAGCAGCGCCTGGGAGGGAAGCCTTTATCTACGTTGGGCTTCTTACTGTTTATTAAAATTCAAGTTACAGCACGCAAATGCCCAACTGATTATCATGTGTCCCATCAGATTAGGTGAGCAAAGTCAAACAGTTGGCACAAACTTTTAGGGACAAAAAAAAAAAAAAGGGTTATCTGTTTATCAGCAGAGGAAAATCAAGATAAAGGACAGCGACCTTATTTTGTTAATAGATTTTTTTTTCCTTCCTGTATGTGTTAAGCATTACAGGAGGGTTGCAACAGTGGACTACTGGACTTCCTTCAAGTTGTATCGTGTGTGGTCCTCTGAGCTCCTTGCACACTGTTTCGCCAGTCAGCATAACGAGTACCTGAACCCGCCCCCCAGGATTGCTATTCAGCAGTGTTCAGAACAGGTGGGGAGTTTTGAAAGAAACCAGATTAGCTGTTTCTACCCCACAAAATGATTTATGCCCAGACTTTTATCAGTAGGCTTCCCCCTGCAAAGATAATTTCCCCTGACTTCACCTCACAGCAGGAACTATTTTAAGCATTGGCTCATTAATGCAGAGTGATTGGATTCATTGTTCTGCACAGCTGACGGATGTTCTCTGAAGTTTCGCCGTCTCAAGCCACACCTCAATCCCCTTCTTCAATCTTTGGGTTGAATTTCCTCCCAAGAATGCAGCCCATTGTCTTGTGAACGTTGGATAAATCGACTGCAGCGGGGCTTTTGTCGCTCCTAATTGAAGCTGTATTAGCCTCGCTTTCTCAAACCATTCAAAATGGCTGTCGCTCAAACGTAAAGACACCTCAAATTGCTTACATTTAACAACCTTTGATGAACACAGTCACATCTCATGGATTTTTATTTTGTACTCATATCTCAACATTCGTTGAATGATATACTTTTTCAAGAAGTGTACACTTCATTTTCACTAATAACCCCCCCTAAAAAATGACAGATCATTTTAAAGAAAGACCTATAAATCTCAATATAGTTAACTAATCTTTCAAGGCAAACACAATAATGTGTGCTATGACTACATAAACATGGTGGATACCACATGAAAGCATTCATTAGAAAAAAAAAACTATGTTTGTACAAAAAAATAAATAAAGGCTTTAATCATTCACGTCATCCTTGAAAACATTTATTTCCTAAGATCCGCCATGTTTTCATGTAATTTGGTACTACCGGCAGCCCATTGGAAAGAAATACAATGCTGCCATCTGCTGGCTATAGCTAGTGGCTGTTTTGTGATTTTTACACCCATTCGCAAAAGGAGCGCTGCACAAGACGTTACACTGCCCGTTGAGAGAAAAAAAAAAAAACGTAGTTGACGTCAATTGACGTTATTGTTGTTAAAAGAAGTATTTTTCCTTAAAATTGCACGAAATTAATGGCAATTTTCTAATCCTCTAATTCCTAGTTACTGATTACTAGTGATGGACAAATGAAGCTTCATGAAGCACTTGTAGTATTTTTTGACTCCTCTAGATGGCACTCTTGGATTCAAGATGCAGTGCAAATGTAATCAATTATCATTGCGCTAGCCTTCATCTCTAAACCAAGAGCACCATCTAGAGGAGTAAAAAATATCGCAAGTGCTTCATGAAGCTTCATTTTCCCATCACTACTGATTACCCTGCCACCCTTGTTTGTTTGTTTTTGAGAGAGAGCTCAGTATTGTTTAGTATTATGTTAGTCAACATGTCATCATTGTTGCTCTCTCTTTGTGTGTGTGTGCTTGCATGTGTGTGTGTGTGTGTGTGTGTGTGTGTGCGCGCCCGTGCATGTGAGTTTGTGCTCTTTGATTCACCTGAAACCTATTAAAAAAAAAACATTTCCTTCACCTTAACCGGATACTTCAGAATCCCACCACAGTCGCAAAGTTGTCATGAGACCAGAGGAAGGATCAAAGGAAAGAAAGATGGCACCAAGTGAAATCTGCGACCATTGTGTAGAATAAGCCGTGGATGGATAGTTCCTGATTGTAAAACGGCCACTAGAGGGCGGCTGATACTCGTACCTTAAAATAAGGCTGGTATCGGGCACCGATACCAATACCTGGTATTGGTACTCGCCCATCCCTATACAATAGTTTATCAAATTCTAGATTTACAAAAAAAAAAAAAAAAGAGTGGTTGTATCAGCTGGTCCAAAAATGTGCCAAACGAGCCGAAAGACACAACTACTTGAGTAGAATTGCGTTTTATTTAGGACATTGAGTATAATTAACTTAAAAGTTCTCATCAGTTGCTATTGAAACTGTGAAAAGGTTTTTTTTCTCCTTGGTAAAAGTCTGGGACTTTTTCCCCCGGAAAATAATATACTTAAATCCATAGTATGATATTATATTCTATGTACTGTATTGTGTATATAGCGGGTACTATTTCAAGCAAGGAAAGAGGTCTTTGACAGCAGGGCTGTGTGCAGATTGCCCTGTTGGAAATCAGCTCCACAGGAATGCATTGCCTCCCTACCTGCTGTGTGTTCTGCTGCAGCAAGTCTGCAATGGCTTCTATAAGAGGCTGCTCTTATGATACTGTATGTAATCCTCACCGCACTGGCTGCCGACCCCCTTTTTTTTTTTTATCAGAGACGTACTTTGATGCTTAGTTTGCGTTTGTTCTGTCTGTGGCAATTTAAATGACATCAGAGAGAATGTCAAACATGATAAAGAAATCTTAACCACTTCCTGTTGATGTAATGGGATTAGTGGATTATAGGGTTTCTACGCTCTTCATTTGCTTCAAAATTGAAGGCTTTGATTTGTGTGATGGTCTGAGCTAAACACGTTTTCTTTGGATTTTAAATCAAATATAGTGGATGTGTATTTAAAACTCAATGAACTAATTACTTAAATTTAAACGTATTTTTATGAAGGCAGCACAATATGGAAATGACTAATGTCCTGTTTGCTATTACTTTTGATTGAGATTCCCTAAACATTTTAATTTCCTCCATTTCAGAGAGTAAGAAAAACAAAAACAAGTATTTAAAGTAGTGACATTACAATATGAACTTGGTGTTAGCAAGTCGGCTGTCAGTAGCCAAATACTTTGCTTCTTCTCATTAATTACCTTTTGGGGAAAGCAAGGTGGTGGACAAATGAGTATTGATCATAGTGGGCTAGTATTGGGCCGCTTTACTGGCCTTTCCCCACATGTCATTTCTTCTCCACATCCCCATTAAATGGGAACAAGAGAGATCAGCGGCAAACTGGGACTTTATTAGAGGCAAGGGAGACCCTGGAGTGTAAAAGGCTGGCGAGCAGACTTAATCTGACAAGAGCTGTTGCATTAAGGTTTTTCAAGTCAAAGTAGGCTTTTAACTCATTCACTGCCATTGACCGTTATAAACCTCAAAAATCATTTGAACGATTTCTATTAGTTTAACATTTTATTTCTACTTTTGTTAACAAGAGTATGAAAACATAGAATTTTTTGGTATTTGTACATTTAGAACAGATATAAAATTTGTGATTAATTGTGAGTTAACTATTGAAGTCATGCGATGAATTACGATTAAAAAATTTAATCGCCAGACACCCCTAGTTTTAATAATCATCTCTCATAATTTTTTTATTGTAATTGATCGCATAACTTCAATAGGTAACTCATTCACTGCCATTGACGGCTATAAAGGTCAAAAATGTATTTTGACTATTTCTATTAGTTTAACATTTTTCCACTTTGGTTCACAAGAGTATTAAAAACCTAGAAAAAAAATATTGTACATTTAGAACAGATATAAAATTTTTGATTAATCGTGAGTTAACTAGTGAAGTAATTCGATTAATTATGATTAAAAAAAATAATCGCCTGGCGCCCTTAATTTTTAATAAACTTTTCTTTTTTTATGAAAAAATTAAAAGTTAGGGGCGTCAGGCGATTAAAAATTTTAATCGTATTTAATCGTATGACTTCACTAGTTAACTCGCGATCAATCACAAATTGTATATCTGTTCTAATACAATTTTAAAAAAATCTAGTTTTTCTTACTCTTGTTAACAAAAGTGGGGGGAAATGTTAAACTAATAGAAATAGTTAAAATGAACTTTTGACGTCTATAGCCGTCAATGGCAGGGAATGAGTTAACTCACAATTAATCACAAATGTTATATCTGTTCTAAATGTACAGAAAAATAATTCTAGGTTTTTATACTCTTGTTAACAAAAGTGGGGGAAAAATGTTAAACTAATAGAAATAGTTCAAAAAATGTTTGACGTTTATAGCCATCAATGGCAGTGAATGAGTTCATATTTCTTTCCTATTTTCCCGTCTTCTCAACAATGTTATTTCCCAGTTTCAAAATGTGTATTTTTACGCACCAGCTGTCCTGATTTGTTGATTGTGTAACCTGATTTTAATTACCTGTAAGCTTCCCGTACGTCGCATGTACATACTGCATAATCAGTTGTTTAGATGGCTGTTGTGGTGGCCATCTGCAAGGTCAAATTAATATAAGACGCTTCCCTTCACGGTCATCTTTGAGACCGCCACCACAGCAGGAGGGGACTGCAGGTGTGCAAGAAACTGTCCCAGTTTTGATCCACTTGACAGCTCGCTAGTGTCACTGGGGTCACAGCCAATTATTCTCTTGTGGATTGCTTTCAACGGCAGACATATTTGGTAGATGTATTGTTGTTCGTGGTTGTTGCTTTATAGGAGAATAAGTTTATTCTTGGAATATTTATGTCAGTAGTATTAATCAAATTATGTTAAGAAGCTGTATTAATTTAAAGTGGTGATATATCAGTCCTTCTCAAATAGTGATGCCAGGGGGGGAACCTGGGAAACATATATGTTTTTTTTTTATTTATGTACAAGAATCAAGTGTAATTGCACATCCACTACAGTAGATGGCAGTGATGCTCTTATTTATTATTTTTAATATCAGCCCAACTTCAAATCTTTTTTTGAGACAGACTAACATTTCCATAAAATAATTTCTTTGTTGTAAGTGGATCCATATTTATTTCTCTTTTTTTCTTTAATGTTTATAAGGATACAGTTTTATGCCAAGGTATACTGTACTTATATAAGCTAAATTTATATAAAATGGTAGAGAGTTGGGGGGTATCTAACAGATAATTGAGAAGCACCAAATAAACTGTTACTATTGAATCTGAATCTTGGGCAAATTAAGTCAAATTCTTATGTTGAGCAACATATTGACATAGGGGTTTGTTTTTTGGTGAGTTGGCAGGAATACACAAGGGATTGGATTTATGATATATACTGTAGCTTCTTTAGTTCTTTTTGACAAGGTCAAATAACTATTAAAACCAACAATTGTTTCCAGCTTAGGATGGTGTAATATCTGGAGCTTTATAAAGGCTCTTCAGACATTGTGCTAACACACAGCAATTGGGCACCACTCTAAAAATAAGTTATCGATGCCCAGAATGCAGGAGGACACGAGAAAAGTTTTTAGCTTGCAGTTTTCACACCGCAAAATGTAATGACAATATGACAGTTTTTGGAGAGGTTTGAAGTTTATGATGAGATCTAGAGGGGGGGGGGGTGACTTTTTAGAGAGGAACTGCTTACTGACAGTCGACAAAAATGCTTGCACAAGCTCGACCTTCATGGATGACTTGAGGGAAAAGAAAACCTTGTTTTTGACCTGTGAGGACCGTGTTAAATCTCACTTTCTTTTCCTACCCACCAAACCAAAGCATTTTTTTGTGCATTTTATTTAGCGGCTTTACTTCCAAAATCTGGGGTTATTTACCAGACTGCACAGATAATGTTTGACCAAATTTCTAAAAATACCAAAAAAATTCACTTGAATGATGTGATTTGTATTGCCCAATGGGAACATATTAGAACTGGATCTAACTGGCCTAGAGGGGTCTGAGCTATTAAACTTAAATAATATGCATTAAATCAAATATAAGGGTGACATAAATGTATTATTGTACGTTAGCCCAGCATACACATATTTACACCCAGGAAGATTATTAAAGTGTCGTTCGGGACAAACCTGAAGCAGACAGACAGACATTATCAATATGGCAATAACAATAGTGTGCCGTGCTGATTTCTGCTCACTCGTTCTTTCTATCAACAGTGAATCAGTGAAGGGTTCGGACTTTCGTTTAAACTCTCGCGCTGCATCAATAGCGGCTCTATTGATTTTTTTTTTTTTTTTATCGTTAATGGAAGCCTTTGGGGCAGGAAAGCTAATTAAAATCATATGCAGGTCAAGCTCATTTAAAGACTCCCCATTAGTTTATGTTGAGCTTAACCACGCTTGACTGCAAAATCTATCCATTGGGCATTGTAATTGACTGGTGTTTCTAATGGCTTTCCGATGCTCCTGCTTTTCTCATAGAGGTAGTGATGTCCTCTGGCAGGTTTCGTGCTGCAGCTCTAATAATACACGATCATTAGAGACAGCTGCCTTGTGTTCCGTTCCTCAAAGTGAAACTTTCGCATCTCTGCATTTGCCAATTAACATGTATAGTATCACTTGGACTCACAACCAAAATCTGCGTTTGCATATTTGATTTCCATTTAGTCCTGAATCAACTCGAATGAGTTACTAATTGTACTTGGGCGAAAACCACATCAAAGTAAAAAAATAATAATAATTCAATTTGATCATAATGATCAATGGAGCACACTTATATGGAGCTTTACTACACTATATGTTGTCCAAAACACTTTACTGAGCCTCATATTCACTTTTTTGATAATATATCGGTGTACCAAGACTGTATGTGGCGCTAATACAGCCATGTCAACCGATGAAAAGGTTTTTTAATATAGGATAACTTATTTCATGGGTGTTTTTTTTATTTATTAATTAATTTTTTGGGGTAAAGCTACAAATCCATCTGTGTCCTGTGGTACAAGCTAGCTAACGCTAAGCTAACCTCGTCACTCCGGTCCATTGTCTAAGTTTGCAAACTCCCTTTGTGCTAGCTTAGCTAGCATACTGTAGTACAGTAGCCGGCTAAACATTAGCATACATACTTGTTGTGTTATTCTTTCTTAATGTGTACACATAACTGTTATATTTTTATTCACGCAGTAGCTGTTAATGAATACATTTTGGAAGAAAATCACACTAAAGCTGAAACTGAGCTATGACCATTGAAGGCATTATTTGATTACTTTATTAAGTGTAATCTTTTGCGCGTTCAAATAAATCAGAATTGAGATCTCATGAAAAAGTTTCCCTTGCAAGGATTTTATTAAGAGCTCTTAAGACACAGGGAAAAAGCTTAAATTCGAAAGGTGATGTTAAGCTTCCAGTGTGTCGAATATGGAAATACACAGTCGCTTTATACTAGTACAAAAGATTCCCCCCCCCCCCCCCTTAGACTTGACAAAGAATTAGTGTTCTTAATAAGCAGAAATGATGATACTGATACGATTATCCCAGCTCCCCACCAGCCTCGGAGAAATGATGTAGACAGGCTTTGACCTTGGACCTTCAGTTTTTACGACCACATGACTAATGACATGAGAACTTGACAACTTTTAAAACATACACATTCTTATCTCAAGAGTTGGCAGGGAGTGAGAGGTGATCAGTGTTATTCATTTAACTACACATAGTTATATGGCATCTATATACCTATAAGTAAATTCAAAAACAGTAAAAATATAAATTGAAAATGTTAAATATCATCACCATCCATGATGTGACATCAATGTACTGTTGACGATCCCCATAAGAGACCATATATGTGATTCTGGCACGGTTTGTCAAGATGTCTAGATGAAGAGTTCATTCTTAGATGAAGTTGGCCAATAATTCAGCGGCCAAATTATAGGCACCAATTAAGAGAGCTGAGTTTCAGATGGAGGGCATTTAGTGGCATCTAAACGATCAATAGGGACTTAGTTAGTTCAGTAAGAGTAGATTTGGCTGAGAAGTATGTCTGAGTGTACGTGTGCATTTAGCACTCGCAAGCTAATTGGAATCTCTGAGCTAGGAGGAATATTGTGTTTGGTTTGTTTATTGCTTTCTGTCAGGTCCAATATACCAGCCCGGGATGCCAACCATCTTGCCGCCTTAAACCCTGTTATTCACCAGACACATTCAGACCAGATATGATGAATTTTATTTCCCACTGAGGAATAAATGCAATATGAGAGAGGTTCTATAAATTGATAACATCTAGAAAGATGTAAATGTATCAAGATGCTCCGTCATTTCTTATTCTCACACATGGCGGGAGTGTTATTGAGCATAAAATCGCTACACCCATTAATCTTATGTTGGTGATCACTGTCATCGTCTTATCTGGACTTTTTTTTTTTCTGTTAGATTTTGTGTTCCGTTTGTTATTTTATAAGTCTAGGGTCATGGCCTCTATGTGCTCTTTATTTGCATCTTGTCAGTAAATTGAAAAATAAGTCATTACAATCTGTATTCGAACATAAAACCAATTTTGGTGTGTACTCATTTTTGCAACATGAAATGAAATTGTTGAAAAACTTCACTTGCAATCAACTCGGCTGATTTCAATTGTTGGTATGTTAGGGCTTAATTATTTGTTGTACAATGAGTGATGATGTTACGAAATTAAATAACTAGGGGTGTCAAAATTGGTGCGTTAATTTTGAGTTAATTTAAAGTTCCTTTAATGCTACTCTTTTTTTTTTTTGCGCGCGATTAATGACTTTACTTACTTACTTACTTACTTGGAAAACATGTACGGGGGAATTCCAGTCGCAATGCAGCAGACACGTCTACATAAAAATTTAGCAATAATAAATTTAATAATAATGCATATGTTTGTGGAGACTGGAGTCAAGTTGTATTTTACAATTTTAAAAATGTGCTCAATTTTACAAGTTCATGTTAAAGATTAGATTAGCCCTGAATATGAAATGAAAATTGCACTGAGCTGTCTTACAAATGCAATTATGCCATCTAGTGGCAGAAAATGACCTCAACACAAATCAATCTCACACTCGTACATATTTTTTAATTTTACCTAAATTCTATAAATCATTACAAAATGATATATTTCTATTACTTTAACATTTTCCCACTTTTATGTTAAGAGTATGAAAACGTTTTATTGTACATTTAGAACAGATATAAAATTTGCGATTAATCGCGAGTTGGCTATTGAAGCCATGCGATTAATTATGAAAAATTGTAATCGCCTGACACCCCTAGAAATAACCTAATTCTCCCAATTAAGTAAAAGTGTGACGGTTGGGGAAGGAAGACTGATGGATGAAAGAATCAAAGGTGGTCACTTTGAGCTCAGATCACCAGCAGTGAGTCTCTGGGCTCCTGTTTAACAAGCTCAAAGCCCCGCAGTTCTCATCTGGTCTTAACCTGTTTTCAAAACCCCAGGTCTCAAGCTCAAGATCAAATCCTCAAACATTCAGTAATGATCCCTCATTTTTCCCCTTGAACTCCGAGCTTCCTTGCCATTATAACCAGCATCACTATGGAACTGGGAAACTCTAGTGTTCCTCTAAAAATAAAAGAATCTCCCCATGTAGCGTGTCATCTTTCACTTGGAATACCCTAGAGAAAAGCAAGCCCACCTTTTATATCCACATAATGAGTCGGCTGTGTAACACCGTGTGTAATATATAATAATGACTCTCAGGACAGCTGCATCTGCTGACCTCTCTTGGGAGCTGAGTACAATTATTTACCCAGCCAAAAAAAAATAATCATTGAACAAAGCAAATGCAATTTAGTACAGGAAAACAAGATGCATCTTCCTCAGCTTGTTTTCAATTATAACTAAGTGATCTAACAGGATTCTAAAGAAATGCTGTGTATATCTATATGCAACCGTGTTCCCAGTAGATTAGAAGGACTCAAGATTATTATGATGTACTCTCATTGAGTGCGTGCATGGATGTGATACTGATTGGACAGATGTTAGTTTATCAACCATGTCAGCCACATATTTATGTCCGTCCGTCCATAGTACTTTAAAATCCCGTGTATATTTGTACTGAAACGGTTTTGCCTGCTATGTCATGATTTTTCATTTAAATGAATACCTCATTCACTCGCAGCCATTTTCACTGAAGCAACCCCCTTCGCTCCCGGCTGTTTTACTGGATTTTGACTGATTTTGCAAGGTCCACAGAATAAAAACGTGGAACCTACCAAAAAAAAGACTCCTCTTTCACCTCTTTCAAAAGTATATTTGTATCTGTTTGCAGCAATTAGCATGAGAATATAGCTAAGTTTCATCATTATTCACAAACCTGTTGAAAACACTGGGGGGGAAAAGCTTGTTTCAACATGGCCGTGGCTGATCTCTTATACTCTGCTGCCACCTGCAGGCCTTTTTTTTGTAAGAACTACCTTTAAGCTATGTTTGTACTGAAACGGTTTTGCCTGCTATGTCATGATTTTTCATTTAAATGAATACCTCATTCACTCGCAGCCATTTTCACTGAAGCAACCCCCTTCGCTCCCGGCTGTTTTACTGGATTTTGACTGATTTTGCAAGGTCCACAGAATAAAAACATGGAACCTACCAAAAAAAAGACTCCTCTTTCACCTCTTTCAAAAGTATATTTGTATCTGTTTGCAGCAATTAGCATGAGAATATAGCTAAGTTTCATCATTATTCACAAACCTGTTGAAAACACTGGGGGGGAAAAGCTTGTTTCAACATGGCCGTGGCTGATCTCTTATACTCTGCTGCCACCTGCAGGCCTTTTTTTTGTAAGAACTACCTTTAAGCTATGTTTGTACTGAAACGGTTTTGCCTGGTTTGTCATGATTTTTCATTTAAATGAATACCTCATTCACTCGCAACCATTTTCACTGAAGCAACCCCCTTCGCTCCCGGCTGTTTTACAGGATTTTGACTGATTTTGCAAGGTCCACAGAATAAAAACGTGGAACCTACCAAAAAAAAGACTCCTCTTTCACCTCTTTCAAAAGTATATTTTTTATCTGTTTGCAGCAATTAGCATGAGAATATAGCTAAGTTTCATCATTATTCACAAACCTGTTGAAAACACTGGGGGGGAAAAGCTTGTTTCAACATGGCCGTGGCTGATCTCTTATACTCTGCTGCCACCTGCAGGCCTTTTTTTTTGTAAGAACTACCTTTAAGCTATGTTTGTACTGAAATGGTTTTGCCTGCTATGTCATGATTTTTAATTTAAATGAATACCTCATTCACTCGCAGCCATTTTCACTGAAGCAACCCCCTTCGCTCCCGGCTGTTTTACTGGATTTTGACTGATTTTGCAAGGTCCACAGAATAAAAACGTGGAACCTACCAAAAAAAAGACTCCTCTTTCACCTCTTTCAAAAGTATATTTTTTATCTGTTTGCAGCAATTAGCATGAGAATATAGCTACGTTTCATCATTATTCACAAACCTGTTGAAAACACTGGGGAAAAAAGCTTGTTGCAACACGGCCGTGGCTGATCTCTTATACTCTGCTGCCACCTGCTGGCCATTTTTTTTGTAAGAACTACCTTTAAGCTATGTTTGTACTGAAACGGTTTTGCTTAAAAGAAAAAAAAACTTTGGGAGTGCAGAACAAAGTATTTAAAAAAAATTATTTTTACATTTTTGGATTTAATGAGATAAGAATACTAAAAACATTTTTTTTTTTGCAGCAAAGGGAATCTCATATAAAGTGAATTCAATTATGCACGTTATTGTCAAGAATGAAATTTGAATGTGAATTTGTTGTGTTGAACCAGGTCCCTCACTGCTGGGGTCTCTGAAGAAGGATTGGGCCTCTCCCAACAGCATCGCTCTTTCCTGGCAGCAGCCCAAAGAAGCAACGTTGCCCATCCTCGACTACGAGATCAAATACTATGAGAAGGTACTGTGTTGGTCCGGCACCAGTAAAAAAAATAAAAAGATACAAATATATATAAAAAATATAAAATATAAAAAAATATATATATAATATATAAATATAAAAAAAACATATATAATATAAAATATATATATATAAAAAAAACACCCAGTAGCCAGGATCAGACAAATATTTTGGCTGGCTATTTAAGAAGTTGTTTGGTCCTATTTTTGTTTTATCAATATACAATTTTCAGTCATATGAAGAGCACAGATTATTTATTTATTTTTTACCTTTGGTTAAGAAATGAAGCATATGCAGTATCTTAAGTCAGTATTCAAAATGGACATCTCATGCAAAAGAAGTGTTTTTGAATTTCAATGAGCTCATTATGTTAACTGGAAACTAAAAATGTTTTTTGTGCAACATTGCCTGTAGGATATTAATAGACACGGGGGCAGACAGCACTTATGCATTGCCGCGTAGACAATCTTTGTTCAAAACCTTGATCAAGTCACCGTCTTTCCAACATAGGAACATGAACAGTTGAGTTATTCTTCCACAAGCACCAAGGATCCTAGTGTGATCATCACAGGCTTGAAACCAGCCACCTGGTACGTCTTCAGTGTTCGCACCCGCACGCCATCTGGATACAGCTCCTACGCCACCAGATATGAATATAAAACTACTGGAAATTGTAAGTTATCATATTCTTCAGTCCAATAACATTTTTGTGAATTTTTGTGTGTTTGTTTGGGTGTAAAGACGGTGCTCCTCACCTTGGTAGCATTCATTAAACCTGACACATCAGGTGCTTTATTTAATAATTCCATTGAACTGATAACGTGTTCTTTGGGAAGTGCAGTTTTAAATTATAATAGGACAAAGTTTGTTTTGGTCAATTTGGACTCCCAGAGTACACGGTAACTCCAGCTGGGACTACGTTCAATTCTAAATGACAGAATAAAAACCTATATGACAAAATATGTGTGACAAATACAGGATGGTAGTAACTGCATAGTAACTGACAACATTAAGGACTCATACTTTACATCTCAAATTGTAATCCCAAATGCAAAAAGGATTAGGATGTATACCCACATATTTTTCAGTGAGACAGATTACCTATTTTTTACTCAAGGATGGTGAAGCCGTGGTCCACCCTCCTCTGCCTCTAATTGGCTGCTACCCACTATCTTTGCTGATTAGATTGGCTAATTTGAGGCATGAGGACTGATGAGCTAATGAGTAGGGCGGGACATGTCGGGGAAAATAATCCTTCAAATACTGTCGTATTGGGAAAATGAGTGTGGTCAATTGAAGGGTTTGACTCAATGGAAGCGCTTTACGTTCACTTACCAGAAACTTGCTCATGGTGTGGGTTCAATCCCTGGAGAAAAACACAAGCTTTGGGGACAAATACTTAAAACAATATTGAGGTCTAATAGTGCCTGTTTTTCACTAATTTTGATCATTGTTCACTACATTTTGTTTTACAACATTATTTTTTCTGTGTATTTGTCTCATAAAATACGTTTTACAGTATTTCGGGCTGTTTGTATTAGGAGTAACAACTACAACTATAACTCTTAATCAAGTCATGATGGTTTTATTACTGTGAGCAAGAACAAATGACATATTTTTCTTTCTTACCGTTTCTAAACCATTTAAAATATATAAATGAATAGATTAATTTTTTTAAATACCCACTTCACCACTGGTTCAAGTTTTCAAAATTTGAACAAAAAAAAATTTTTCCTCCACCACTGACAGCCCTCCTATAATTATGCTTTTGTTTGCTTTCGCAACATCAAAACCACAAGCGCTCTAAAGGCCGGTATCAATTTATATGATTACATCATAGTTACTCATGAGGACTAAAAAGCTTGTAAATGTCAGGATTGTTGCTGTTCTATCGATCGACAAATTGAATACAGCGGGCAAAGGTGTGTGACGATACAGCCTTGATGTTTAGTGTATTTGAAATCGATATTTGTTTGTGTCTTTTTAAGACAACGCAACAGCTTTATTGCAATTCTAATCATAAAATACAAAGAGTCCAGCTGCCCTTTTGTGCGGGGTCAGGCATTGTTGAGGGGGTGATTTGACACAGTGGCTTTCTCCCAAGTGGCGTTCTCCTCCTCATCCAAAACTGCAGTGCAAGGCTTTATCTGTGGATCATACAGCGCTCGGCCAAGCCTTTGTACTTCCTGGCCTTTTATCTGAAAGTGAAAGCAGATTTGCCCCCTGTCGCCCGCTCTGTCTCTGTCAGCCTGTCTGTCAGTCAGAGACTCATACTTTTGTTTTTCCATCAGTCTTTGTCACATCTACCTCTTCCCTCTCAGTCGTATTTGTCTTTATCGCGCCGCTGTCATCCTGCTTCCTCATCCCTCACACCGCATCCTTCATTCTGTCCTCACCTCAATGTCATTGTCTTCTCACACACACACCTCATTATGGCCGCATCAGTCCGCCACGTCCTCACCGGTGTGAAGAATATGTGAAGCTGTGACAGTAGTCTGGCGTGGGCTCTTAGATTCCCTCTGAGTGGTCAGTAATGGCTATAATAGGGCGTCCTGGCTGAGGCGGTTGAGTGGCTGTCAAGCAATGGAAAAAATGTAGGTTTGACTCCAAGTTTCCTCCGTACACCTGTCACAGTTGCTCATGATACTGTGTCATAATTCAATTTCCCTACTGTAATATTAATACAGCATTTTTTTCTATTGTTTTTATGTAACATCAACTTCAATCTTGCCATGCTAGATATCTTTGTTTAGCATGCACCAGAAAGAAGGAAAAATAAAAAATAAAAAAAATGCACTCACACAGATACTGTAAAAAAAAAAAAAAAGTCACATGGCGCTCTCTCGTAGGGTGTGTGACCGAGCACCCTGATCTGCAATTCATATTCATTAAGCATGAAATATGATCGAAATAAGTTGGGTAATACCAATCATCTTTCAATTATCTGGCCTATGTCAGCTGCGTGACAAGACACCGAAAATGGGGAAAATCATGAATATCAAATGGGTCCAATTTAACCAAATGATTATGGACTAAATCACAATTTAATGAATGAATAATATTAATTAAACTGAATCAGGCCTACGAATCATTCCAGTAAAAGGACTGATGGAGGGCTTTTTTTGCATCACAAATCACTGATCAAACATCTCTATATCTCCCTATGGAGGAACAAAGTGGTCTATTTATGGTACCTTCGGGGGAAAGATCTATGATTCATTTTCAATAACGTATTTTTGATGATGATGATTTTTTTCCCTCCCCTGTCATCCTGCCCAAAATCCCATTTTCTCTATTCACCTACATCTTTATTTTACCCGTCTTCTATATTTCTTCCTAACCTAAAATGTATCACCTCTAGCATCAGACCTGGCCTCCGACCAAGGTCAGGTTTTGGTCATCGTTACGGCAGCAGTGGGCGGCTTTACCCTTCTCGTCATCCTCACCCTCTTCCTCCTCATTACTGGAAGGTAAGATGACTTTACTGCCCCTGACTTCAATTTGTGCACCATAAATGCAGTACAAAGCTTTTTTTTTTTTAATAAATAGAAGAAAGACTAGACAATAGTGACAAATCCTAGTTTTATTATCACAAGACATGAGCTCTAGTATATACTGAATATATTCTTATGAGTTTTATGCCAAAAATCAAATGTTAGTCTTCGCTCGAGTTTTATAACAGTTTTTTTTATATGTGTTCAAATTCTTCTGCACAAGTCATAAATACACCTTCGCATAACTTTGCTACATAAAAAAATTTTACACACCAACGTCGCGTTGTCCTGGGTCTGTTCTGAGTAATCATGACACACTTGGATATGAGTCATGGTCATGCTTAAATTCTTTCTTCTTCTGGATGGGAGCTGCTAACATGCAAATAGCTTTTGAACGTGTGCAGATGTTACTAGTTGAAAATGACGTCATTTGATTTTGATTTTCTCCCCCCTTCCAAGCTCCTCCCATTAAAAGAGTTCGGTACTTCAAACGCCTCTAAAATCAGAAGGGAAATCAGTTGATTGCAAAAGTACATGACTTGTTCTACTGGCCACACTGCTCTTCTCATTAATAAAAAAAAGTGGTATTTAAGTAGTCTTTTGGGCAAGTGAGGAAAAGTCAGAGTGATTTTGACGCGACTTGAAGAACCACTCGCAATTTTGGCCCATATGAGCTTGATGGTGGATATTTTTAACTGAAAGTAGAAGGGGTTCGACGAGTGGCAGAAAAAAACTTAAGAGTGGAGGAAATACGGTGAGAAATAATAAAGTTATACTGTTGTTGACCAGATGAACTATCGGCGATTTTGCATCAAATGTTCCCCCAAAAGGCTACTTTTTCCAAAACTACAAAAATCATTACTCCAGAACACCCATCACCCAATTCCAATATTTAATTAGTTATTGACCTTTCTGTTTTAACAATGATACCATTTTTTTTGGGACACTTTCACAATAACGACATAATAATGACATTAACTGTTGATCAGAAATTTTCACCTAGAAGTGCAACCTTCTTTTTATTATTTTTATTTTATTATTATTATTATTATTATTATTATTATTATTATTATTATTATTATTAATAATAATAATAATACAATTATTATTATTATTTTATTTTATTTTTGACTCGAGCAGATTGCATAACCATGGTTGGCTGGATTTTTAGTTTCTTTCTAAATTTGATATTCTCTGGTTGTCAGTCCATCTCTTCACACAAGAGATGTTTTTTGGATGATGATGATGATAATGAGGGATTTCCTGCAAGCCAGGTTGTTCATGCTTTGCCGGCTTGTCTTTTCCCCCTCATTACACAAACACATACTGAGCAGCAGCAAACCACTTGATCGCAATATGTAGTCCTCTTGCCCTGAGTAGGAGGGACTTTTGCTCTTTTTTTAATGTACTCGAGCAACTTGAGAATGATGAGAGCTTTCATGGGGCTCTTATGGAAGGGAGGTTTTACAAGGGAGGATGTAAGAGGAATTGACATGTGAGGAGGTGGACCTTACCATTCTAAAAGCTTCCTGAAATGAACTGAAGCTTTTTGTGTACATGCTGTCCTTGAATTGATGCTAACTCTTGTATTCTCGAAATCTTGGGTGACCTCTGTTCTGATGATGTGACCGTTGAGGTCCTTGAGGAAAGAGAGGAGTGGTTTGACTCCCTGTTACGCTTTGATTAGCGCTCTGAGCAAAGTGCTTTAATTGAAGTTCCTGTTTTTGAGCGCTTATGCAAATGTGAGTGCGTCCTGCAAAAAAAATCTCTTCTCATAACAAGTATTCATGTCAGTGTCGGCGTGTGCGGCCTGAACATAAAAGCCAGTCAGGGAGAGAGCGGACCGGGCGGATGAAGGGGATCGGAGGAAAGGACTGGAAAGCGCTGATAACGGCATATGACGCCATTTCTTTAATGAACAGCTTGACCCCATCAACAGAGGTCAACAACGGCTTTCCCAAATCCCCTTCTTCTTCTTCCTTTCTGTGTCACCTGCCACGTTATCGCCGCTGTCCATCAGTGTCCGGGACCGCACGGACTTAACTCTGTCAAAGCGCACGCTGGCAACCTGTGGCTCAGAGCACCCTGACGCCACTTCTAAGCTGGTCACCCAGATTATGTAAAATTTTCGCTCGCATGTAGCTCTTCATCCAGACTGCTTCAAGCAGTCGCCTTGCATCCTTGCTTGAAATCAGTGGTTCTTGCAATTCTTGTAAATGGGCCACAGTTTTGGCCTCCTCCTCCGCCACTGCGGAAACCCATTAACACCATCAAATTCTATAGATTATGATATCTTTAATCTTGCACTGTGCGCAAAAAAAGCTCAACTGGAACCGTTTGTGCGTGTTTTGCAGGTGTCAGTGGTACATCAAGGCCAAGATGACCTCCGAGGATAAGAGGAGGACTGACTATCAGAACGGACATGGTAAATTAATCAACAGACAATGTGTGGAATGAGAATATGATCTGGCATGAATTTGTGTTTTGCATTTTGGGGCAGTACGATGGGTTAGCGGTTAGCATGTTTTCCTCGCAGGTCTGAGGTTTTTTGGTTTAAATTTTAGCTCCGGACTTTTTGTGTGGAGTTTGCATGGTGGGATTTCTGTAGGTACTCCCTGTAGAAAATGGATGGATGGGTTGTTATATGTCATAAATTCAGATGATGATCTTTCATTGTCTATTAAAAAAAAAAATCGTAGACACAAATTAAAATAAGAGCTGTGCATTGGGAGTGCTAGTGAGGGAGGGACAACCTTGGGATAAAATTGAAATGGCAGGAGAGAGAAGATGATGATAAAAATAAAGGAGATGGCACATGGAAATAGCTAAAAGTTTTGAGATGGACTAAGGTTCTATTTTTTTTATTTATTTTCTATTACAATACAAATATTGCTTTTCTAGGAAGAAAAGGAAGGAAGAAAAGCAATACACTTGCTGGCCATTTCATTAGGTACACAGGCATAATGTCAAATAATACAGAAAGATCAGAAGGTCCGCTGACTGTAACCCCTTCAGACCAGCATTTTTTCTGCTGGGCAATATATTTATTTTACTTTTTGCTGATTTTGACTCTTTTCCCACATAAGAACAGCATGGATTCTTTTATTTATTTTTTTTGGGGGGGGGATTTATCTCATGTTTTTATTTGTTTATAGTCGATGCCAGGATAATATGGCTGTAACGTAAACTTGTAAACCAAGCTTATATGTAACATTTATGTATATATATATATATATATATATATATATATATATATATATATATATATATATATATATATATATAATTCCAGTTCATCATTTGGCTACATGATACAGTAGGGACACAACAACCACATATTCAATATAGTCAATACCTCTCTGACACACACACACACACACAAATCAATTAATTAAAAAACAAATAGTATTATTATTTTGGCCAAGCGGCACAAAAAAACTGATGAAAAATATATTGTTAGTTAGTTAGTTCGTTAGCTTGCTAGCTAGCCCTGTTGCACACCGACACCAAAACCAACTGAATATGAACCTGTGGCTAAAAAGTTAAATTTCCATGTATTCTCGTACAAAGCGACGTCTAGCTAAGCTGGCAGTGGTGCGGAGACTGTGGAGAGTGTCTGTTTCTCTTTGTATAATTTGAATATATCTACAGCATTCAGGGCAATCTTCGTGTTTAACAAGTTGTTGTTCAAGTCAGTTGCCTTTGGCCGCATGAATCAGTGTGCGACGGGCCTGCTTAGTTAGTTAGCCAAGGTAGGCAAACAGTGTAGTGAGCCACCAGAATCCAGCAGATGGCGCTGTGGCGGGGCGAAGACTGATGTGTATTATCACCACGGCACGCAAAAAGACTGGAGATGAACAGAATGTGTGACATATCTTATATTCAAACGAAATGGTGCCTAAGGTTTACATTAGTGAAGTGGCCAGTGAAGGTACAATGGTGAACATGTTGTGTCTATTATCAGTAGTAAAAATGGAGTGGAGCTTTGTGAGAAGAGGACAGCGTCCTAAGGGTTTTGCGGTTGTCGCTTCATGCATCAGAGACAACCGATAGCTATTGTTTTTTTGTGAAACCGTATCGATCACCCAAGCGCAGCTTCGCGTCTGGCTTCCCTCCTGCAGGCAAGTCAGGCTCGGCTATAGATTTCCCCGACTTGCTCAAGGACACTTGTGCAGCATGGATGCTTGCATTAAACAAGGCTTAAGCAGGTTATTAAAGTTCTGTAATGCAGTCAAGATGTTTCTAGATTTTATCAGATGATAATTTAAGCAAGGATCATCTCGCCGCTTTCCTGTAGAGATTTTCAATGAGATTACTTCTTTTTTTTTTTTTTCACTGGCGTAATTTCTGTTTTTAATTAAAGGAGCTCAAGAGTTTAATTACATTTTTCTAAATGATGATCATCTCTGTTTAATTAATTTCACCCTTCAACTTGATCATCATATTAAAGAGCAGAACAAAAAAAAAAAAACAGTCCATCTCTTCATGGTATCTTTTTGTCATTCAAATTGTACAGTTCCTTTCCCTGGGATTAAGACATATGTGGACCCCGACACTTATGAAGACCCTGCGCAGGCCGTCCATGAGTTTACCAAGGAGATCGACCCATCCCGGATCCGTATTGAGAGAGTGATTGGAGCCGGTATGCATACACACACACACACACACACACACACAATTAAGCTTTCTTCTTGAATTACATTGTGGGGGTGAGGGTTTGATGATGTTCCTAAGAATCCCTTTTTTAGCAATCCCAATGATAATGTTGTGTACAGGTAGATATAAATATTACATTTAAGAGTGGAAAATTTTACAGAGAAAGATCAAGTATGTCTTTTTTTTGGAAAGAGACATCATTTGAACTACTGAGGCAATCATTCAGGTGAGTGCGAACTGCAACACTGCCCTCAGGTGGCTGTAAAAGGTACTTGCTGTGAGTTGACTCCAGTGTTTGCCAACCTTTATTGCGACAAGGCACACATTTTACATTAAAAAAAATGGAGGAATTTCCAAAGCATACAGATAGCTGAATAATCACTTCCTGAAGGTATTTGTGCGCATTCCGCCGCAGGTGAGTTTGGCGAGGTGTGCAGTGGTCGCCTGAGAACACCAGGCAAGAAGGAGATCGCTGTGGCAATCAAGACGCTGAAAGGTGGTTACGTGGAGCGTCAGAGGCGGGACTTCCTGCGCGAGGCTTCCATCATGGGGCAGTTTGATCACCCCAACATCATCAGGCTGGAAGGGGTCGTCACGAAAAGTAAGAAAGAGCAATCTTTAAAAAAATAATAATAATAATAATTTTTATTGTGATTTCTTAATTTCCTGCACCTTGTATGCTATTTTCCCTGACTTTTACACTACCTTTAAATCATTTGTAGGCTGTCTTGTTTTGGTCGTGAACTTTGTATACATGTGTTGTCTGCTAGTCTCTTATGTTAATGTAATGTGATCATTATACATAGATTATCCTCTGGTGCGCATGTGAGTGCGTCGTGCCAAGTGTCTTTTTTACGGAGGGGTAAGTTTTATACATTCAGAGTGTGTGTGTGTGGAAGTGTGTGTATGCACGGAGCGTTGACTTGTTAAGGACCTCTGTTTTACGGGCCTCACCCAGCACAACATATGGTTGTTTTTACACAGGCTGTATAAAGGGAGACATCTTTCTGAATATAAATATGTTCCTTGAAGAGTTTCACTTGCTCATTAAGGACAAAAACTGTGACCTGACTAAGTTTGTTTATCTTCTCATGCACAATATTGAGAGTTTTATATAACATAGTTTTTTTTTCAGGACATTTAATGGGTTATAAAGAATGGAAAATAGTCATTTGTTGAATTTGCTATTTTTGGGATATCAGCAATTCAGTTTCGTCCCAGAAACAATGTGCTAAGTGGAAAAACAATTACGGTAATTTCTGGACTACACGCCGCTACTTTTTTCACTTGCATTCGGCCTCCGCGGCTAATACAAAGGTGGGGCTTATCCATCAGATCACAATGGGGCGCAAATGAGCCCAAATATAGTCGGTGAGACAGAACGAGAGCGAGACCATTTGCGCCCTCATTAAAGAAAAGAAAGTAGCGGGAAGCCGGTGCGGTAACATTAAAACACCTGCGGCTTACAGTTGGGTGCGGCTTATATGTAACAAACTTGAGTATTCCCCAAATTTAGCTAGCGCGGCTTATACTCAGGTGCACCTTAGAGTAAAGCTTTTTTTTTCTTTTTATGTTTTTGGGATGTCTGCTTTCAGTTTAATAGACATAATAGACATAAGTGTTTTTCACATGGCAGTGACGATTTGCTGAAATGAGAAGCTGTTTCGATCAACAACATCTTAACGTTACATTTGCACTTTTTATTTGATAGCATCTTTGCAATTCTTGCATTTATTGTACTTGTGATTTATTTTATTTTTTGGGGGGGGACAGCTTCATCTTGAATTTTCTTCCCAGGAAGTCAGAATAGCCTCCCAGAGCTGCAATTTAAATGTGTACTGCCTGCACAAAATGAACTACGCTGAACGACGCAATCCTTCTGTAAATCAGGCCCAAACTCTAGAACCAGGGTGTCCAAAACATGGCCCGGGGGCCATTTTTGGCCCAATGTGAAATATACTAAAAATGACATCTGCTACTTATAAATTTGTTATATATACTGTACAAATTTTCTAAATACGCAAATGAACTATTCAAAAAAAATGCTCCTATGGGGGAGCACAGTGTGGGATCTGGAGAAGAAAAAAAAAACACCTTAGCACATACCGACATAATAATAAAAGACAGCAAAGCTAAATCAAATCAGGCTGGAATTTCTTCAGCTACTGCTTGCCTTTTTTCTTGCCAACAACGGAACTCGAACCATGACCCTTTGGTTATATATTTGGAATGTAAGATTTATTTTCTCACAGTGAAAGTGCTATCAGAACGGGTATACCAATAGTTTAGTTGTCTGACAACAAGCCATTAAAAATGTCTGCTTCACTCTGTGTACACGTATAGCAGCGTGCAATCAGGCACAATTTGTGCTTGGCGATACGATTCATCCGTCAAGGCCTTTCATCCAAATATCCCTCTTTCTGTATGTCTGTCCCATTTCCTCCCTCCGTCTTTCAGTCCCTCCATCTGTTGTTGTTCTTTGGAGACTAATTATGGCGAGTATTGTGCTGTGACTGACAGCCATACCTGCACTGAAATAACAGGTGACACACTAGACTGTGATAAACAGGTGCATTTCTTTGGGCTTTATTTGTTTAGTTGTTTTTTTTTTTTCTGCTCATGAACTGTACTGCAGAACTTCTACGGTCCAGATCCTGCTAATTAGTCCTGCTGAGCCAGACTTGGCAGACTCAAAACAAGAAAAAATAAATATAATTCCTTGCTTTGTTCAAATTGAGTTGCTCTTCATTGTAACAGGTCACCTTGGGACATGTCCTCATTTGACACCATGTCCTTTTTTGCAAGAAGTCATAGCGGCACTGCACATTTTAATGTCATGAAACGGGAGGTGAAATGAGCGAAACCTCAATATTAACATTTTTGTCCCCGTTCGGGTCATATTTCATATTTTGTTGCACGTGCAGTATCACAGTTCCATTTGGGTTTAGAGTCGCCGCCAGGAATTTGGGCACCGTGGTAGGTTTGTCGCAAGTCGCTTGAGGCAGACAAAGTCGACAACACTGATTAAATGCCGCAAGGGGCCCCGTCAATCATAGGACCCAAAAATGGTTTCCCACCCTAAGCTCTCTTATAGAACCACTGTTCAGGCTGTTTTGATTTGATTTTCTGTTTAGGTGAAGAAAAAATGTATTTTAAAATGCAGTTATTTACCACGTTTGTGATTTAAATTCACCTATTGGGAAATTGTGTTTGGAACCTTTATGCTGTTATTCACTAAAAGATTCACCTAGTCGCCCTGTCTAATGTGTTGGGAATGTTTACCTTATAAAAGTAATTAGTTATAGTTACTGATTGCTTGCTCAAAAAAGTAACTGAGTTAGTAATTGAATTACTTCATAATAAAAGCAATGCATTCAACATGCAATAAAGATAACGGCGTTTCAAATATTTGGTTACATTACTCCATTGATGGAAAAAAAAGAGTTACCTATTCCAAACACTGACTATAAAAGTAGTGCATTGGTACCTTCTTGTATCGCTGCCCCAACAAAATGCTGGAGCTTCTATCAACCTTTCCAAAGTTCTATCTAATTTAAAAAATAATAATTACTTGGACGCCATCTTGTGGCATCGATAAACAATTTGAAACCTTTTTTTTCGGAAAAGTGTCAATTATTTGCAGATTTTTACTATTTGAGACAGGGTTTGAGCTCGATCCCTTGGCAAATAGGTGTTCGTTATTGAATAGACAAATAATTGATGTCCTCTTAGGTTGAAATGTTTTACAAGAAAGGGCTTTTGTTCCCATATTGTGACATATTAAGTCTATTTGACAGTGATTTGGCGCCATCTTGTGGCAAATAGGGAAATTGTTTATTTAAGCTACTCACATTGTCAATTGTTTTTTTCTGTTTCCCTTTTTTTTTTAGATTCTTATATTATTTTATTTTATCTAAGTGAATACCATATATGTATTTTAGTGGTTCACCACTTTCGTGTATTGTCACTTGACTTTTTTAGATTTAGTTCCTGTGAAGACTTGTGAAGAATGTTCTTTTGAGGACACGATTCTACACATTTTGAAGTTTCTTTTAATGTCACTACTAAAGGCAGGGGTGTCAGACAACGTGTTCTTCAACCTGTTGATATATTCAGTGTTGGAATGCACTTTTTTGTCAATACGCATTGTGCTCTTGCATCATGAAATAGAAAACATGTTGCTTGTCAGTCTTCTTCACTCAGATTGTTTTTCCACATTCTCCCGTGAGAAAACACTGGAATATATAAGACATTATGTAAGCGCTTAAGACTTTTTTGGGGGTATCTCTTTCTTTCACTGTCACGCAACACCTGCCTCCAAGTTGTCACAGTTGATCTCCAAAGGGATCCTTGACAGAAGATACGTAATCGTGGGAAACGTTATTATATTTTCAGGTCACTGTTTAAATCATGGATGTGCCTTTGGTTGAACTAACTGACGTATTATTGCATCAGCAGTTTTGAGAGTCTACTGTTTGTTCACTATTCCTTCACATTTTGTGTGAATAGGTGGACTTTTGACCCATTTTGGGAACATTGCATAAATAAGTAAAGATGAAGGATTTTTTTGTGCTTGTGCATTTGCAGGCAGGCCTGTCATGATCGTGGTGGAATATATGGAAAATGGATCATTGGACTCATTTTTGAGGGTAAGTGCCATGCAAACTGTCATCATTAACTCATTCACTGCCATTGACGGCTATAGACGTCAAAAATTCATTTGAACTATTTCTATTAGTTTAACATTTTTTCCCACTTTTGTTGACAAGAGTATGAAAACCTAGGAAAAAAATTATTGTACATTTAGATCCGATATAAAATTTGTGATTAATCATGAGTTAACTATTGAAGTCATGTGATTAATTACAATTAAAAAAAATAATTGCCTGACGTCCTAATTTTTAATAATCTTTTCTTTTTTGAAAAAAGATTATTTCAAAAAAGAAAAAATTATTTAAAAAATAGGTTGTCAGCTGATGAAATTTTTTTATTGTAATTAATCACATGACTTCAATAGTTAACTCACGATTAATCACAAATTTTATATGAAATACAATAAAAACGTTTTTCTAGGTTTTTATACTTTTGTTAACAAAAGTAGAAAAAATGTTAAATTAATAGAAATAGTTCAAATAATTTTTTGACGTCTAAAGCCGTCAATGGCAGTGAATGAGTTAAGGAGTGTGTTTTTTTTTTTTTTACTGTTCCTTCAACCTTTTTTTTTGTCCTGAATCTTACATCAATTCTTCTGTGTGTTCTCTCCTTTCCCTGTCAGCAACACGATGGTCACTTCACTGTCATTCAGCTGGTGGGCATGCTGCGTGGCATCGCTTCTGGAATGATGTATCTGTCAGACATGGGCTACGTTCATCGAGACCTGGCAGCTCGAAACATCTTAGTCAACAGCAACCTGGTGTGTAAAGTGTCAGACTTCGGTCTGTCCCGGATCCTGGAGGACGATCCCGAGGCTGCGTACACAACAACGGTAAGGGCGCTTATAAAACTTTTGTTTTCACGTGCTGTTGAATTGATTTGTATTTGCAATTTGCATTCATATTTGTATGTTTAAGCAGGGTGGAAAGATCCCAATCCGATGGACTGCTCCAGAAGCTATTTCATATCGAAAATTCTCCTCAGCCAGTGATGCGTGGAGTTACGGCATCGTCATGTGGGAAGTGATGTCCTATGGAGAGCGGCCATATTGGGAGATGTCTAACCAGGATGTGAGTATTGTTTGTGTAGTAAAATTGTTGCTCTTTTCAGTGAGTAAAAGATGATAATGATGACATGAAAATTGTGTAGCTCGCGTTAAAAATTTGTTTGACACCCCCACCCGTAATTGTCTAGGTCGGAATGTGAGTGTGGATGGTTGTTTGTCTATACCAGGGGTCTGCAACCTGCGGCTCTGGAGCCACATGTGGCTCTTTAGTCCCTCTCCTGTGGCTCCCTGAGGATAGCAAAAACAAAAAAAACACTTAGTGGATTTTTTTTTTTTTACATATTATTTTTATTTTTAGATAAAATATTCTTTAAATAAATGAATGATTTTGATAAAAACTAATTAAATATGTTTTTAGTCCAATTTTTTAAGTTAAGTTAAGAAGAAAACTTATTACTCTACTTATTATAACAAAGTTATTAATTAGCTAAAAATGTCCAAAAAGGAAGAGGAAAAGCAGAAAATTATCATTAAGTGTCTGCAACATTGCCAAAAAAAGTAGTCTGAAAATTGATTTAAGAAAAGGTAGGAAAGAAAATGTTCAAAAAGTAACTATAAAATGTCCCAAAATAAGAAGGAATCCCGAAAATTACCATAAAATGTCCACAAAATTGCCCAAAACAATGCCAGAAAATGTATAGCAAAAAAAAGGCCAGAAAAAAAGTAAAAAAAAAAAAAAGCAATAAAATAAAGAAGAGGCAGAAAATTACCAAAATTGTCAAAAATGTAACACATTTGACAGAACGACAGAAAAGTCTAAAAATGTATGAAAAGCGAAGTGTGAAAAATTACCCAAAAAATAAATTAAAAATGTAAAAAACGGAAGAAGAAAATGAATCTCAAAGTATTGCACGCTGCACATTTTTCTGTTATGGTGTAACTCCAATTAGCACTGTCTTGGACCACCAGTACATTAGACTAAACAAACTGTTTCCTTCATCACAATCTTCAAATTTATTTGGCCTAAAATGGCTCTTTTGACAGTAAAATTTGCCGGACCCGGGTCTATACAGTTCAGTTGGCTCGCAACCAGTCTAGGGTGTACACTGCCTCTCACCCCGCACCAGCTCGGTTAGCCTCCTGCTCACCTGTGACCCTAATGAGTTCAAATAGTACAGAAAAATGGATGGATGTTAAAAATATGCTGACACCTCACTTGACGGCACTTCAAGATTTTCCGTGACTTCAGAGACCAATTTCCCCTAAATTTTCCATTAGTTCTGTCTCATTAAATATTGTTGGCACAGCAAGAGGAAGAAGGTGAGGGTCAAAAATGAAACATGAGATATTCACCAAGCGTTGATCGTGAACTGTCAGCTGAAGAAGTGGAGTGTAAAGGTCAAAGATTTATCAGACTTTGATCCAGTTGAGGGGGAAGTTTAAAGCTGTGGCTTCTGTGTGCCTGAGTGACCCGCTGATCCAAGAGCTGCGGTCGGGGATCGGAAAGGCCATGGAAGCATATCCATCACTCACTCAGATGAATGTGAAAACTGCACACATAATCCCTTTAGTCCTTCTCTCACACATACACACATATCTATGCGCTTACATTATACACGTATACTGGCCGGAGGGTTCAGGGAGGATTTGTGTTGGTTGAGGATTCCTTCAAAGTGCAACCTGCAGTTTTGCAGCATCAACTTGTCCATCTTGTCAGGCTCTTACCGACCCTCCTAACACTGCAAAAATATTTGTATAGAGTGCAACATTCCTTATTGTAAATATGATACAGATATAGGGGTGTCAGGTGATTGATTTTTTTTTTAATCGTAATTATTCGCATGACTTCAATAGTTAACTCACGATTAATCACAAATTTCATATCTGTTCTAAATTTGCAATACATTTACAATAAAATGCACAGTAAAATATTTTTTTCTGTTTTCACCCACAATAGAAATAATGTTAAACTAATAGAAATACGTTTTTTAGCCATTGATACAGTAATTTCATAATAATTCATAAAATAGAGTTAAAAGTAAAAAGATGTACTGTACCGTAAAAAAACGAGTGCGATATTGATTTGCGTTGAGATTTTTCTGTCACTAGATGGCATAATTGCATTTGTTAGACGGTGACAGCTCACCGCATTTTTCTTTTCACATTAATAGCAATCTAATCTTTAACGTGAAGTAACTTGTGAAATTCTGCACATTTTTTAAATTGTAAAATACAACTTGACCCCAGTCTTCACAAATATATGCATTATTATTCAATTTATTACTGCTAAATTTCGTGTCAGCTGCGTTGCGACTGGAATTCCCCCCAAGTAGGCCTACAGGTTTTCCAAGAAAGGGGCGGTTGAAAAAAAAAATGAATTGGCATTAAAGGAAGTTTAAATGAACTCAAAATTAACGCAGACATTTTGACACTCCTAATTATAACCCTCTTCTGTGTCCAGGTGATTCTTTCTATCGAGGAGGGCTATCGGCTTCCGGCACCGATGGGCTGCCCTGTGGCCCTCCACCAACTGATGCTGCACTGCTGGCAGACGGAAAGAAGTCATCGGCCCAGATTTGCAGATATCGTCTCCTTCTTGGATAAACTCATCCGCAATCCCAGCAGCTTGTTGCCACTGGTAGAGGACATTCAGAGGTAGATACGGTATTTGCAGTATCTTTGTAATTGTTGCTTGTTTACCTTTGATAACTGACATACAGCTTGGGAATATTTGTTTACATAAAGCACTGGACAAACAGTTACCTTGGAGTCCAATAATTAGCATGATATATTAGTCGACTTTACCTTGAGGAATAACAATGGACACCTGCCATTTGTGGAAGGACCAAGATGATAATATGAATTCTAACAAGAAGATTCTCAGAGCACTTTTCTGAGCGGTGAAATCTGTCATGCTGGGAAATTAATTATGTTCCAAATGCAGGATGCTGATAAAAGGCTGCCAGTATCTGATCGTACTGTGTTTCTGATTATGTCAGTCTACCGGAGTCTCCCGTGGAGGAAATGGACTACCCACTGTTCATTTCTATTGGCGACTGGCTGGACACCATCAAAATGAGTCAGTACAAAAGCAACTTCATGGCAGCGGGATACCACACGTTGGATTCCGTAGCGAGGATGAGTATCGAGTGAGTAGCCAAGCCAAAATGATATCAGGAGTTGTTAGCTGTGTAATAATTAGTCACAATTGATTTACTCACAAAGCATGCACATTTTGAGTGAAATAAGTCACGTTAGAACAACTGTTTACCTTGTGCAGTTATTAGACGTGGTCTGAGCAGGTGTAAGGTTTAGATCAGGGATGGGCTAGTAGTTAAATGTTGGACGGGGCCACAATTTTTCACCAGTGCTACTCGGCGTCCACATCGGACTACGCACTTTCTAACCAGATATTTGGGAAAAAAATGCTATTTTCGATCTGGACTAAATATGTGCTCTTAATATATTTCATTTTTCATCATACGTTTCTCAATGCCTATATAAAAGATCAACTATTTTAACCCAATAACAGGTTTGAAGTATAGTAACAGGAAGTAACAGGCTCTCTTGCATTTAAAAAAAAAAAAAACATTTAAAAAATAATAATAATAAAGCATTCAAGGACACCACAAAACTGTGCAACTCATGGTGATATAAACAATATAAAACTAGAGTTGATATATATTCACAGTTTGGCGCCAACAAATTTACTGATTTTTTTTTTCAATATTTTGGTTAAATCCATTTTTCCTGGATTTTGTTTCCAAATTTACTGAATGTTTATCAGCATTTTTTGAAAATTGTTGGGGGTTTGTAAAAAAAAAAAAAAAAAAAATTACATATATTTTGGTTTAATTCTGTTTTCCTGGATTTTCCATGGAAAACATATACTGAATATTTATAAATATTTAACTTTTTTTTTTTTTTTCCTTTTTGAGGTTTGTAAAAAAAAAAAAAAAGAAAGAAAATTGCATTTATTTATTTTTTATTGGGGGGGGGCTCTGAGAGTGTGATGTCATGTGACCAATAGGACGCTGGTTGCTAAGGTTTAATTCCTGCCAGGGGCATATGCAGGACGATGCTTCTGTGCCAACCTGCCCAGATTGGCAGAGACCGGTTTGGCAAATGCGCCACGAGCCTTGTATTGATGTGAAAATCAGGATCTACTGACATTTACACCACCACACATTTGCACTGTCAATGTTAGTTGTTGTTTTTTTTAATGTACAGCTAAAAAAGAAAATGCCTGATATCCCTTGGCTCTATTATTGTTTGCTAACCTTATGCCCACTTATTAGCATAAGTTTACCCCCCCCCTTTCAATAATATCTGAATTCTCCATTTATAATACAGCACATGTGTTTTTGTGTCCACGTTTGCATGTCCCCCCCCCTCCGCCTAGAGATGTGAGGCGTATCGGGGTGGATCTGATCGGCCACCAACGGCGGATCATCAGCAGCGTGCAGACCCTCCACCTCCAGCTACTGCACGAACAGGAGAAAGGCTTCCACGTATGAGGTCGCCCTTTCACCTGGCCTGGGACGACGGACACATCGATGGAGCAGATGGCAGTGAAGTCTAGACTATGAAAGACAAACTTCACAGCCCTGTTCCTGAGTCTTATTCCCTTATATGGTCTGCAGGAAGGACGTGATTGGAGTGGGCAGACACACCCAGGCTAGTAGTTACGGACTCTTTTTCTACTACACACCCCCTTACCTAATATACCTGCTCTGGCCAGACTATTTTTAGACCGCCCAATAGACTTTACAGTCTGGCCCAGGCCCTCACTTAGGGGAATGTAATGCCTTGTTACAGCTGCGGTATTTTCTGTGTGGAAGTAAATTATCTTAGACATGTAGATTTCCGGACATAATCTACTGAATTTTTGGATTTTTTTTTCTTTTCTTGCTCATGTAGCTGCTCCTTGGTGTGCAAAATATGTTTATGCCCTCACCACTTTTCATTTTGTAATATGATCATTTATCATCAAGGTATGTGCATTACTTGACTGTCTCTCTCCAGAGAGTCCGGTACACGGATACTTGAAGTGGTGAGAAGCGAGTCAAGGAGATTTCTTGAATGTTAAAGTGTATAGACAACTATCAGTAATTATTATCATGACCTTATATCTATATATGTGCAGATCGATATGTCAAAGCCCTAGTGAATCTCAATCGTATTTTATTTCAAATGGTATTTATTTATGTCAGATCAGCAATAATCATGCAGTCACCTCAGTGTCTCGCAGAGAGATGAAGAATTGTGCAATGGGAGATAAACAAAGATGGCGCCTGCAGACCGTCCGCCTTCACATGAAAAAAAGTCAAAATTATTTAAAAATTTAAAGAGGTGCCCGACAGAAAACAATCACCACTGTCTTAACATGTGAATGTTCACATAATTCATAAATAAAGTACCGGTATATTATTTCCGGTTAAATATATATACAGTATATATATATATATAACATAGACTTTTATGGTTCTTCAGAATTATAATAACTACTTTTAGTTAAAGATATTATTCATTTGCGCACACACATGATTTATTTAATGGCAGTCCGGTCAGAACTAAGAGTGGCTGCGTTTTCCAGTCGCTCTGCTAGGCCACTTGTGTGCTTACCTTGTGATCATGTAAAGGTTGTGGAATTTGTGGCAGTGTAGGAATCAAGTGTACATAAAAAGTAGCCTGAAATGAAAACCTTTTGGATCTGCAGTAGTTGATGTCATATAGTCAAGATGTTTGCCATTAAAATGATTTATCGTCATTCTGGAAAATAATGGTAAACAAGGCGGTGGTATAGAATAAGAATCTGAAATATGAATATTAATCGGCTTTTTTGGTGGGATCACTGAAGTCACCGAGACTGGCAGCTTTTCAAACTTTTGACTAAGTTAGCAGAGAGAGCACGAACATAAACAGCAGCATCTTAAGTTATTTCGTCCTACTATCAACAGTAACATGCGCACACATGTATGCCTTACAGTCTGTTCACACTTTAGTAAATATGTTTCAGTGGAATCTAAGGACCTATACCTTAAACAGAGTTATAGACCATATTATAAGAGTGTAAAATAAACTGGCTACAGAGAGCTGCTCCATTCAGTCATCGTATGCCTCCAGCCATCAGGTATAACTTGCACGCACGCACACACAAACACACACACACACACACACACACACGCCGTATCTTCTGTCCATTACATGCACTTTCACTATCACAAACCTGTCTAAAGTCAATGGAGAATATCAGATGCTGTTTGTCAAGCATGTTCTACTGCTGAGCAATGTTAGAACGTTCTTTTGTACAAAGTACAAGTATACGAATGATTACGATTCTTGTATTTTATTTTTTTATAATTTCCAAAGAGATGTTGTAGATCTTGCACACTGTAAGAGGCAGTTAACTGCGGATATTTATTTGCAAAATAAATCTGAAAAGCTCTGCGGGTTGGCTGTTGTGTTGTTTTTTTCAAGGTGGATGAAGAGTTTGAACTAATATATATATATATATATATATATATATATATATATATATATATGATTTTATGATTTATGTGATTTTTTACGTGGTATGAAATTGTTTGTTTTTTTCAAAATTCAATTCAATTACTCTTATTGACTAAAACTAACTGTAATTATAGTGATTTATAGCAAAAATGTCCTTGGTTTTCATTTTTGTTAATTAATATGAGCTTTCGGCGGTCATTTTAAATGTTTTTTTTTTTTATATATTGCTGCAGAAGAAGGAAGCTCGAACAGTTGCTTGAGAATTGTAGTACTACTTTACCTTACTTTATTTTATCACACAATATTTAATTACTTTTTATTTTTAACTTGCAAATGACATAGTCCAAATATAAAATTTAAAAAAACGAATACTAAAACAAACAAAACATTTAAATAAAACAAAGCATGGGGGGGTAACAAACCTGCTCTAGAAACTGACGTTAAACAGCAAAAGTCCAAACTAATTAAAATTAACTATAATGAAAAATCCAAACCTATTAGAACCCTGGCAACATTAGATCAGATGTTCAGTCTACTGATTGGCATTCACCTTAGGTCATTATCACATTACTAAAGCAATAGTGGCCAAAGAGCCTTTTTCATATGTCAGTGTTTTGTTGTCACTACTGCAAACGCAATTGTATTTATTGAACTAATAGAATGAATAGACTGGAGCTAATCAACCAAGAGGTGGCGCTGTTGCACCATTAATCTATTCCTCACAAGTGAATTAAACTGGACTGTCAAAAACGTAGAGTGACAGGCTTTGAGCGTAAATAGGCTAAAGATCCGCCGCAGCAGCTGTTGTTGTTTTTGTTGCGGCTGTTGTCAAGCAGACCGTCCGTCGCATTACCCTAATGAATCAAATTCATCAGAAGGAAAGGCCCGAGAAGGTGCGCACTACCATGATGGGGTCACCGGGCGGTTTGCAGATCTTAATTCGTCCTAATAGGATTAGCTGTTGCAAGCTGGGATGCGCAGGCAGCATCTCGGCATGTTGTAGTATTCGCTCCGAGTTGTTTGCCTCAGGTTGTGATTTTTGTCTCGCATTTCCGGTAATCAGACAACTCATGGGGTGATGCGTAGTATATTTGGAAAGCGTAGCATCAATTGTGTTTAATGGGGCTGCTAGATAAACTGTCGGGCTGGCTCGGCCTGAGGAAGAAGGAAGTTAATGTTTTATGTTTGGGACTGGACAACAGCGGCAAAACTACCATCATCAACCAGTTGAAACCGGCTCATGTAAGTACTCGATACTCATCTCAACAACTTTTTGGGACAAAATTGGGCAGCGGCAAAAGACTGATTGCTTGTTTTCAGCGTTCGAATTGTTTAGGCCCATTCTCAGAGGAGTGGAAACATGTTAGTCAGGTAAAAGCGTATCATACTTGAAATACAATACTTCCATGTTGATATACTTGTCGTTACTTGTCTGTTTTGGTGTGCGGTTGTGTGAATTACAGACACCGGGGCAAGAAATAGTCCCGACAATTGGCTTCAACATTGAAAAGTTCAAGAGTTCAAGGTAAAGTCAAAAAAAAGCATTTTGAATGTATAAGAATTCCTTCCATCATAATTGTGTTCTCTCTCGCCCTCTTTCTCTGCATAAGCAGCCTTTCCTTCACGGTATTCGACATGTCTGGCCAAAACAGATACAGAAACCTGTGGGAGCACTATTACAAGTACACACGCACAACCTTGCTCATTTCTTACAATCATTACAACACCTTAAATGAAATGTGTCTTTGTTTGCTGCTCAGAGAAAGCCACGCCATCATTTTCGTCATAGACAGCAGCGACAAATTAAGGATGGTCGTTGCCAAAGAGGAGCTTGATACTCTTCTCAACCATGGAGGTATGATACAAAATCCCTACAATACTTGTGCTAGAAGTATTACACAACTGTAAATGAACAAAAAGCTAAATGTCTCTTAATGGCACTCAAATGTTATGAATCGTGACCAGTCAACCACTAGTGTGTGTGAAACGTGGCACCCTATGGTTTAGTTCAAGGTTGGCCAAGTTCGGTCCTTAAGAGCCACTATCCAGCCTGTTTTCCATGTTTCTCTCCATTAACACCTGATTCATGATCAGGTTCGTTATCAAGCTTCTTGCTGATGAGCTGATCATTAGATTCAGCTATGCTGAAGGAGAGAGACATGGAAAACAGGCTGGATAGTGGCTCCCGAGGACTGGACTTGGCCACCCCTGGTTTAGTTAAAGCGGTATATAAAAAGTAGTCCATTTACCATCTCTACTTGTCAACTTCGACCTCTGAAAATATCAACCCTGATGTCGTCTGCTATTCGTTTTAACCCTGGAGAACCCATGGGGTCAAATTTGGCCCCTATCAATTCTGCTACTCAAATGACAAAGACCTTCTTTTCTTCTTTTTTTTTTTACAAATTTAACTTCAAAAGTCCAGAGTGCCACTTCTGACCCCTGCATGGGGCCATCTAGTGGATGAATATTGCACTTACATGAGCCAGAGTGGTGGTGACAAGATGGCTGGCAACATGCTGTTTTGTTGAGCTGGAAATCAATCCAAACAAAACCATTTTCTCAGCAAACCATCAGATGGTAAAATTGTGTTGTTGTTTTTTGTTAATCTATTTCAAATCATGTTGCAGAATGCCTAGGAGTATGTTTTATATATATATTTTGATAAATTAGCAACTCTGAGCTAGTTAAAAAAAAAAGGGTTAAAATTGAAAAAAAAACATATTTTGGTGTTCAGTGAATTTATAACAGTCATTTAATGTATAATTCATAATTTTCCAAAGAAGAAAAGGGTTCTTAGGTTCTCCAGGGTTAAGCCTTCCGTCTTTGCTGAATCTTGAACCATTTTTTGCTGTGCTACCACGCAGATATCTGCAGTAAAAAGCTGCCCGTGCTGTTCTTTGCAAACAAGAGTGATCTACGTGACGCCATGTCGTCCGTCAAGGTCTCCCAGATGTTGTGCTTGGAGAATATCAAAGACAAACCTTGGCACATCTGGTAATACTTCACATTTCACTCCCATTCTGCTTATTCGACTCAACTTTTTTTTAAAGAAATGCCCTTGAAATGAAACGGCCGATCTGAGCAACCTGGTTAAATATAATTGGCAGGGACGGCGGCAGCATAGACTTGAACCTGAGTGACTCTTTTATACATGTTTGCCACCTTGTTTACTCATTAAGACAGATGGAAGGCAGATGGATGGAGAGCGAGGCAGTTTGAAATGTTCAAGTTGTGAAAGTTAACGTGCGCCACGAGGTGATTAAATCCGCAACCTGCTCTTTTTTGGCCCTCAGTGCGAGTAATGCTATCGAGGGAGAAGGCCTGCAGGAGGGGATGGACTGGCTCCAAGGTAACATATTTTACAATGCTCAGATACTGTATGTTAGTTTATTTCAATGCATAATGTCATCTGTATCCTGACAACCGTCCTTATTTAGACTTCTTTTTTCATACCCATAGAACAAATTGCACAGTAAGTACACTATCGCTATTCTTTATGTGTGTTGACATGCAAGATTGTTGTAGCACTAGTATTGTTGTGGGCTTTGTCAGTAAATTAAAGACAAACAGCATATGTAATGTCTGAAAAAAACAGACATAATTAGTTTATTATCAATAGAAATACACTACCAAAAATTGGTAATTTGACTTTTTATTTTATTTTATTTTATGGGGAATTATTTCTCCTGGCACAATTCATCCTCACCCACTTCCCAATTATGGATAAAAAAATAGACCGATCAACTTTATGGGTCAATTTGACCCAACTTTCTGGGTTGTTTTATACAAAATGACCCAATTTTTTGACCTAAGTAAAAGATCTGACCCAATATTTATGAGTTGTTTTACACTAAAAGACCCATTTCTTGACTCAAAATTGGATCAAATAGAACCAAGTAGCGGATTGGTCCATTTTTGACCCATTGTTGGGTTATTTTTGACACAACTGTTTTTAGAGTGTACCTTCATTGTCTTTCCATGGCATCCGTTTTAAATGTTGCTTATTCCCATTGTGATGATTACATTTTAAATGGAATTAGTATCTTTAATTAACTTAAAATGTTTGGGGTTTGTTTTCCCTTTGCCTAGGTCATATCAAAACAATGACCAAGTGACTGAGTGACGGACAGTTGGATGTGCAACCTTTAATCAGGAGTTTATATCAATCCATCTTTATGTTGTAGGGCAACGATTTTGTTAGGCTTACCTCAGCAGAACTGTTTTTGTTTTTTTTTATTTTACTGTATGTCAAGCGCTTAACAAGTTATGAATTGAAATAAACATATGGTCTTTTGACAGCAAGGACTTAAATACAGATTGAATGACATATTGACTTTATGTAACAATATCAGGACCGTCCTAGTGTTTATAAAATACAAAAAAAATCTCCTTTTTTACATCTTTTTTTTCTATACACAATGTTTTATGGCAATAAAAGCCTGGTAATGTATTTTAAAGACTGTATAAAAAAAAGTTTTCTTCTAAGAAGTCCTTTAATAATACAATTTTGAATTCCAAACTTTTAGGTGTCAAACACTAACCATGGAAATAGTCCAATATGAACAAATGCCGCAAAACAGCATTTAACACATGAACAAACTACATTACAACCTCAATTACATATAGGGTCAATGTAAATTAATACCAGTGTCATTAAATATTGTTCTTTTGTTTTAAATATAGAATAAATATTAAATACTTTTGAAATGCAGCCTTCAAGCGAAGTAACAAATTCATCTTTGAACTGTAACCTACTCTGCTTTGTGTGATATTCTCCCAGCAACTCACTTTTCATCGCTCCTATTTAAGCAACATGTGGAGGAATTTTGCATGAAATCGAGCGCTGGCGTCCAGGAGGAGACACATGGCTGTGAAAATGTCTCTGTTAGGACGGTTTCCTGCAAACACATATAGTAAAAGCGTGAATATATTTTTGAATGTGCTGTCATCTCAAGACGAGGCGTGCTGACCTAACTTACCGTCTACAAACACGTAAAGAAACTCGGCGACGACGTCTGAGAACGTATTCTCCAGATGGCGGATGAAGGTGAACTTTTGGACATCTGAAGTCAAGCCCGTGTGGAGCTGCTGGACTAAATTCACCACCCAATTCATTTCATAGCCATCCTTTTCACACACCTAAATATTAAGGATAGAAGAAAAGACGTTTTAAAAATGACTGACGATTACAATAAATGTTCAGCTTTGTTGCCACGACAGTGGGGTTGAATTTTTCTTATAGTATCTGGCTTGAACAATTACAAAAAGCCAAATTTGTGTACTGTTCAACTTAACAGACATAAACAGTAATTTACCTCCATCAAAACAAATCCAAATGGAATTGTTCACTTTTTTTTACACAATAACATGAGTACCTACCAGAATGATGTAAACAATGATTTTTGCAATGTCTCTGATTAGTCCAGATTGGGCCCTGCTTGCCAAGACGGTGTAGCACAAGTTTTTGCCGCATACCACCAAGAGACGAGCAACATTCTCCATGTGCCACGGCTGAGGAATGACTGCAAATGTAGAACACAGTGGCAACCAAATGAGCTCATTTCATTTGTTTGATGTTTCATTCATACTGTACATTCAAATGCATGGAGTTACCAATGATCTCCTCAAAAACTGCCAGGGTAGTTTGCATCGTCCAGTCTTTCAGTTCAGGTTTGTTGAAGAGCAAAAGGATGGCTCTGGCCAGGTTCCACAAAGCATCCTGAGGCAGCTCCCGTTCCACCAGATCCTGCCAACTGATGGGGCCTGCAAGGAGGAGGAAAAAAACCCTGTGACTGGTGTTACACCACAGGCCAGGTTGAATGAGAGTTACCTTCAGACAGCTGTGGCCCATAGAGGATTAACAGAAGGTGTGCCTGGCTGACCAAGGGCCAGGGCTTCAGAAGCTGCAGGAGCCAAAATTGACAGTCTGACTGATTCGGTGACAAGTCCAGCAAAACCTTGCGGCAGAAGTAGCGGAGCTCCAGTTCTTCGGAGGATTTCAGGCCTGCAGTCACAAGACAGAGAACCAATGGATGATGTTCGTCCCTAAATGGTGGCATTTTGCCACTAAAATTGGAAACATTGCAACTCATATTTTGATCTACTCTATCAATGCAACAAGTAAATTAGTTGATATATTTTGACAGGCTGGCATGGAAACTAATAAAATATCAAATTCAAAAAGTGTGAAATGGAAGGTGTTGCTGTGAGCATTCAAGAGCAAAAAAAGAAGCTGCTAAACATTTTTTTTAAGAGAAAATAAAGGCCTTACCTCAAATTGATGCTGCAGTAGATAATTACCCCGACCACTAGATGCTAAAGTTAGATTGAAATAGCGTTTGTTTGTTCAAGCGCTATTTAGACTAAACTCAATATTTTCTGAGCGGACCAGACCCTAGATAACAATTACTCGACTCTTGGAAGGAATTATGGAGTGAATCGCCCCATTCAAGCTGTAACAGCCTCCAACAAATTTCCTGGAAGACTTTCAACAAGTTTTCTACAGAATGTGTCCACAAATGTGAAGACAAGGATCCAAACCCCAAACCCTTTACTGATAAACTCAAAAGAAAATTTGTTTTTTGTTTTTTTATACCCATACCGGGTTTTCCAGTAGTAGTGATTGCCTCAATTTTATGCAGTAAATCGGTGACTTCACACAGGAAGTTGAACACTCTTTGGCACTCGAACTCATCCCACCCTGCAATTATGGCCTGGAAAAGAAAGAAAAAAGAAAAATAAGCTTTTGTGGATTTTTTTTTTCAGTTTAATCTATCCATCCACCATTAAAGAGTTTACCTGCAGAAAAACTCCATATCTAGATAAACCAATGCAATTTGGTGCTGAGCAAGTCTCCCGCAAGAAGCACGGAACCTGCAAAGATATTAAAAATCCAAGAAAAATAATGAAGTATTACACATAATATCTCACCTTTTTTACCTTGTCTTACCTGTGAAAACTTGTGTAGGATGCATTTCAGTCTCTCCTTCGTGGGTAGTAACATGGTGCATCGTTTGAACAATACACCTGTGTCAACGACAGAACAACAGCTGCATTACTCACAAAAACTTATGGGTAAAAAAAAAGAAAAAGATACACTTAAAAAACACACACACACAATACTGTACACTGATATATCTACAACTACTTACCCAGGTCTTTGAAATGTTGAACCAAACATCCCTGCTTGGGGAAATTGCTGCTATGAAAGTTTTGGTGCATCATTTTACGCTTCCATGCCAGGGTGCCGATATAGTCCACTGCATAGGCATTCATCTGCTTGGATGCTAAGCAGACCACACTCACCTCCAGCACTGGCAAACATATTATTTAAAAATAATAATAATAATATTTTTTTTTTTTTTTTAAAGAGAGAAAGACAGAGAGAGCAGGGTTAAAAAAATATATATATATACAAAAAAAGATTGAATTGTACATTTTGAAAGTTACTACTTGGCAGTGTAAGCTATATTATATTAATTATTAATATGTGAACAATATCGTATTTAAGATTGTGGCTTTTTGTACTGTTGCACCCCCCGCACATTGTAGCTTGTTGTGTTCTGGCTCATACTTCTACACGTCTAACTCCCAATGTATGTTAAGAGTTGCTTGTTCATTTTAATCTACGAATACATTTAAATTGGACACACATTCGGCGTTGGCCTCCTAGCATACAGCTGCACCTTACCAGACAAGTTGTCCAGAATCAGATGAAAAACCTCCAGTGGAAGTTTTTGAAAAAAGTTTCTGCTGTCCTTTATCCGACTGCGAGTCGTGTTGTCTTCCCGAGGGCAAGTCCAACTGGACGGATTGTACCTTCTTGCTTTTCCTCTCGCCATTATTCACTGTAAAATGCCAAATAAGTACGCAGTCTACCAGTATTTGCTGGCGTATGTATTCGGTGGTTGAAATGTATCAATTTAGCTTGCTAGCTAGTTGGCTAGCTCAACAATATCACGTACTTAAAAATAAGAGCGGCAAATTGCCACTCTTACTTTCTTTTTTCTTTTTTTTTATCACACAACTATACACTTACTTGTAACACGACTTCGCCAAAGTTATAATTTGTACAAGAAAAAAAACTCACCAATTTGTTGAACAAGTTACGCCTCAGTCCAAGAGCTTTTAGTTAAATGGCACTTGGCTGCATGTGTGGTGAGATGTTCAATAGCTTAGTAACTAGTAGAAACGCAAACATTTAACAAAGTTTACTTGTATAAATAACACATGTGGAATGAGTTTCTTTGTGGTATTTGGTGGCCTTCGTTAATTTTATAGCTGATAGCCAATCAATCGATCGACTCCGTGGTACTGTAAAATTTACATTGTGTCATAAATAAATAAATTATTCACTCTCCAAGTACCAACAATAAAGCACAACGTACACACAGTCGTCTGTTTTTGTTTTTCTAAGCCTGATTCTAATTTTATACACAGTTTCAACATTTGGCTTATCACTGTATGTAAAGGATTATTTTTATTATTATTATTATTACATATAAGAAACATATTTTATTTAAATCTTTAAAAACGAGCAGTTCTTGAATGCATCTGAATTGCACACCAAAAAAATCTACTATACATGAAAAGTAACCAAATACTGTACATTGTACTGTTTTTTTAAACAGTTAAACAGGCTGTTTTCATATGTACAATCTGAGTTCTAATGTTTAATCATATGTCATGCTTTAAGTGTCGGACAAAGGCCCCTAGCTGTCAATTACTGTACAACTACTAATGGAACCAAAAATGTGGATCAAGCGTCACCTCCCAGCTAAAACATAAATTGTTCTAAATACAATTTCCCTTGTCTGCATACTTAATGTCCTTTAAAGACAAACTGCGGATGATGAATTTTGCTAATAAAAAATGATAGATTTTTCATCTTAAATGGTTGTTCCCACAAAATTTTAGCAAATGTATTTTGTTTACTATAGCAAATGTAAACTGAGCCATGGCCTTGCAACCAAGGTTCCAAACTGTGATTTTCTGCATACTGTTACACTAATTAATTTTTTACATGTGGTTTCACCGATTAACTGACCTCCTGGAGGCAACCCTCACTATTAAGTGAGCAGTCATAAAAAAAAAAAACACTTGTCATATCCCTGACCTAGAGCGTCCAGTGGTGTGCAATTGTGAGGTCTGATTTATAATCTCTAAAGGAGATATCTAAGACCTTGAGTTTATTATACAGCAAGTTTGTAAAGATGTGTCACACAAGGCTCAGGACATCCAAACATATTGCGCTATTGTCGAGCACATTGCACAACAGCTACACTCAGCTGCTAATCACAGGATTATTCCGTCCAACTAAGACTATTAGGTGTTCCGCATTTATATGGCGTCTCCCACACCGCAGGCACGCTTTGCAGAGGATCGTCGCTTCAGAATTGAGCATTTACAGTGAACAGAATTCAGGGAAGAGGAGGTTGTGTCCTTTGGTTTGCAGATGGACCACAAAGGGGACAGCTTACGCGGGTCAGACCTCAACGTATGTACCGCATTGACACGTGTGTTCAATAGTCACATGTATTGTTGTGTTGATCGCTCTGAACAGAACATTTCCCGTTATCTCCCGTTAGCCATCACAAAGCGGTCATCATGTCCGACACTTCGCATGACCTCTTGTCTAAGGCCGTCGTGTGGATTGCTTCTAGGCCAAATGTACCATCTGCGCCCGTGTGACCATGGGTACATCTCTCATGCAGTTTTTGCCATGTGCCGAAAGTTCAGGTGTGTTTTTACTGCAGTCGCAGTCTTTTATCCACGGTCCTTCTCTCTTTTGTTGTCTAATTTGTAGTGATGGGAAAATGAAGCTTCATGAAGCACTTGCGATATTTTTTACTCCTCTAGATGGTGCTCTTGGTTTAGAGATGAAGGCTAGCGCAATGATAATTTTATCACATTTGCACTGCACCTTGAATCCAAGAGTGCCATCTAGAGGAGTCAAAAAATATCACAAGTGCTTCATGAAGCTTCATTTGTCCATCACTACTAATTTGACGTGGTAGAAAAACTAAATTTAGGGGGACCTTCAGAGTTGCTAACAATCTGTACCAACTCAAGACAGAAGTCATAAGATTTGTATCCAACATTGTTTTAAGTAATATTTTAACATTTTTAAAAACTGTTTAAAAAAACATAAACAGTAAACCTCTGATTTAAACGAAGCAATACATTTTTTAAACCCCTAGGCGTTATTGTGACCATTTTTTGGCTTTTTGTTGGTTCTGACCAAGCCATTTCAAAATAAAATACTGTCCACGGTTTTTAATGTGTTAATTTTTGGGGGGGCTCAACTCACACAAAAAAAAAACAACTCTAAACAGAAATATGTGTTATTTGTGTAATCAAAATATGGGCAGGTGCCAAATTTTATCTTTGCCATTGTTGCGAAACTGCCAAGTCATTTCTCAAGATCCTTTGCCCTGTTGACCTTTTGTTCAAAACACGCACCAGGAAAAAGACGGAGGAGGTAAATGCTTAACTAAACTGATAAACTTGAGCTGGTGTGAAATTCCCACAACAAGTACCAGGTGAGCTCAGGTCACATCACATCACAAATTATATTGTTAGTCAACTTATTGCAGAGGTCATAATGTTCAAACACAACCTTCATAGTGTGAGCATTTTCAAAGTTAGCGGTTTATATCTCCGAGCTTGGCTGGTTTCTGTCAATGTTTAATTTCTTCTTCTCTCCTGAGGGGCGGCGAGGATGTTGGCAAATAGACCAGCGCGGCGTGCCCTCCTGAGAGAAGCTTTAAACTGAACACTGCTCTCATTAGTTACAGATGCAGACATCTGCCACTCAGCGGAGAATACTGCCGACAAAGTTTCGGCTCCTTCGCTTCACACTTGAGGAATAGCTCAAGAGTGCGTGACAAAATGTAAGCCCGCTGGAATTCACCGAACTACTTGGGGACAGTGAGTGCCCTTAACTGGAAGAATCCACCACAGCTGCAGCCCGAGGAACTCAAGAATGCATCTGTTGTTGAAGGTACTTAATAAGCCATATTGCTTTTTCTTTTTTATATTTTAGGTATGACAACTAGGTACACGCATTCAATCAAATGACATTTGTATGAAACATTTTACAGAATACCAAATTAGATTGGGTTAATTTTGCACTTTTTTTTTTTTTAATGTTTGTGGTTTATTGTGTACATGAGATGGAAATGAATCCTAATGAAATGCACCTCTAATATTTTGTTGACGTTTTTATCCAGTGCAGGATGACATTGAAACTAGGGGTGGGTCTCTTTGAGTGTCTCACGATTCGATTTGATTCCAACTTTTGGGTCTGTGATTCAATTCAGAATCGATTTTCAATTAAGAACACTTTTTGATTCAAAAGGATTTGATTGACAATGATTTTTGCTTCAATCTATAGATGTGCAAGAAATTGTAATGATCTACTCCAGTCTGACTCGCTAAAGCTAATTAGCGCGCTACTCGCGGCACTTTTATCACTCAAAAGAACAGCTCCACGCTGAAAAAAACCCAAACTTTTATTGGAATAACTTGATCGTGACTTTTTCCTTCTACTCTCTAATGTGGCTACAACTTAACAGTGTATTAGACCGTGTGGAACCACACTGCCCCTCAGTGGCCAAACCGGGTACAACATGAACAGCACTTCAAATAAAAGCACACACAGACAAAGACAAGACAGTATAAAATAATTTAAATGAAATCGATTTTGGGACATTTAAAATCGATTCTGAATTGTACTAAATGAGAATCATGATTCTTATGAGAATCGAATTTTTGGCACACCCCTAATTGAAACACATTTTTATTTATTCTGACGTCGTATTATAGGCAGCACAGTGGGATAGTGATTATCAGGTCTGCCACTCAGATCAAAGGTTCGAATCTGGGCTCTGCCTTTCCTATGTGGCGTTAGCTTGACCTCCTCATGCTGGTGTTTTTCTCCCGGCCTTCCTCTGACATTCCAAAAACATGATTGCATGTTGTTAATTGAATACTCTCAATTGTCTATAGATTCAGATTTGTCTTTATTGGCCAAGTATGTAAAAAAAAAAAAAAAAAACGCACACACACGGATAAAATAAAACTGCTACAATATCGTCTTTGTCATATTATGATATTAAAAGCAGCATATCTGTTAAAAAAAAAAGTCAGGTTGATTTCCATTTGTGCAGTTTGAGCTCCCTCTGGTGGCTAGTTTTTTAGTGCAGTTTAATTTCCACAAGGCATATTTTGGTCCTTCTATGTTTAAAATCCACACTCATGGTCTGATGAAGAGGAACGTAATATGCTTGGGAAGGGAACGGAGTCAATATGTGGAGCAACTCAATGAGTGAGTGCATTAGCAAATAAGTGCCTCAATATTAAGTGTTATTAGAGATTGTAGGTTGTTGATATGCATTGCTGTTATGTACAAAAGCATAATATCGTGTGTGTGTTTTTTGGGAGCTAATTTAGTTTACAATGTTGTGACCTTTTATTATATCACCAACCTCCCCACATTATCGTGATAATATCGTATTTTGATGTTAGGGTTATCGTTACATCTCTAGCGATTGGCTTGGTGGCAAGTCCAGGGTCACCCAATAAAAATGGTGGAAGACAGCCATAGTGGCTCGATATGATGCAATAATAAACATGTTAGATTTAATACTGCTCTAAAACTATTGTGAATGTACATACAGTATATAAAGACGGAATATTTTATTCACCTTTTTAGCTTATGCTGATTTGAAACCACATGTGGAACTTTGCAGCTCGGGACTCTTTCCAAGTGAGCCAAACATGGCCAGCACTGCAGTTCAGCTCCTTGGCTTCTTCCTGAGCCTGATGGGGTTTGTGGGAACGCTAGCCGCCACTGTGCTCCCACACTGGCGCAGCTCAGCCTACGTGGGTTCGAACATCATCACGGCCACCGCCTACATGAAAGGCCTGTGGATGGAGTGCGTGTGGCACAGCACGGGCATTTATCAGTGTGAGGTGTATCGATCTTTGCTGGCGCTGCCGCAGGACATGCAGGTACAGTGTTGCATATGCGTACTTTTGTTTGAAGTTAGAATAGAGGTGAAAAGAATCATGTTGCGCTAAATGTCTTTCCTCCTCATCGTTAGGCTGCCCGAGCACTCATGGTGCTCTCCTGTGTCACCTCCGTCCTGGCAATTGTGGTTTCTGTCATGGGGATGAAGTGCACCTACTTTGCCCAAGGCTCATTCATCAAGTCCCCCCTGGTTATGAGCGGAGGGATATGTTTCCTTTGTGCCGGTTTACTCTGCTTGACCACGGTGTCCTGGACCACCAATGACGTCATCATAGATTTCTATGACCCTTTCCTTCCGAGTGGCATGAAGTACGAGATCGGCCTGGCTGTGTATCTCGGTTTTGCGTCATCCTTCCTCAGTTTGTGCGGAGGATTGGTGTTGTCCTGGAGCAGCAAAGGTGAGCGGTCGCAGAGGCGTCCCCAAAGGCAGAGGAGTCGGCCTTCATTCCCGCCTCCTTACAACAACACCTCCTACCCACCGGCTCCTCCATACAATCCTCCAGAGGCCCTCAAGGGCAATCGCGCACCCTCACTTTGCTCGGCCTCAAGTAGTGGTTACAGACTGAGTAATTATGTCTAATGCCTTTGTGGAAATGCACATCTAAGCATTGCTTTGGTGTGAAATACTGTATGCCAAAAACAGGCAAGTGAACTTTCCTAATCACTCACAGAAACTCAACCCATCACACTGCAATAGGGGCAAAGTACCACTAGAGGGCGAGATTTATCAGTAAATAGAAACAGTGGCGACAACCAAGGCTGTTGTAACGTGTCAGTACTGTTAATGCAGACCAGATGGTTCACAATTTTTTTGTTTATTGTTTTATTCATATTGGAATATTGTGCAATACTGCATAGTATAATAATGTCCGTTTTAGAAATATTTTGTAACTAGTTAACAAACATCAAGAAAATCATTCATGTAAGGTTTGTTTGGGTGGTTTATTTAACCACGTCTTTGAACAACATTTCCGGTCATTAAAAGCGTGCCCCTTAAATGGCATTGCCATCATTTCATCCATCATTTTCTCTATGTACTGTACTCCCACGCAAAGCATTCATTAGCTGCACCTGCAAAACTATATGTACAAGGAACGCTCCCAATTAGGGTCTCAGCTGTCACCTGCAGAGCAGCTAAATTATGGTACTTGTCATAACACTGTCGCCAACAGCAGCTGTCACACTTCGAATATTTACATTAAAGAGTCGGTATTGATTAACACTACGGTAATTTATTTCCCAGTTTTTTATAGATTTTTTTTATTTTAATTATCATTAAGTACCCATTTTAACCTTCACTTAAGATATAATGTATTTCAAGTCTGTGAGTAGTGTGTGGGTTATTCAAACCCTGTAAGTTAAGTGGCCAATTGCCAATTCAAAATACTCTTTTGTGTGTGATGGTCAGTTCTACTGTACAAACTACAAAAACAGTGGTAAAAATTGTTCAATGATGTGACATAAAGTATTAATAGATTTATATTCATTTTCAATCTCCATAACTGTTGTTGTTAGGCTCTGGCACCAATTCATAAGAATGGAGAACGGCTTTCTTCACAGCTTTGTCATCAGAACTTTGACCAACAGACGACACATTAATAAGCATAAAACATTTCATCATTCACTTCTTTCTAATTAAACGTGCCACAAGGTGTCGGTTACGAACTAAAGCAAAGTCTGTTGAGCTGATTTAAAAAGGAGCCCTTCAAGTATGACTCTATCAAACAAATGATCTGCTCCTTTACACTTGGCATTTGAACCAACTGTATTCTCATTTGCAATTACTTAAGTTGCTCTACCTTGAGCTTTATATTAAGAGCTTAATATATGTGTCTCTTAATGTCGGTCTTTTTACCCCACTTTTCTTATTTTGACTCATAACTCCTCAGAAAGTAATCTGCTTCTCCCAATAGACCAACGACAACTTATTTTTTTCTACTTCCTTTACAGTAATCAATCTTGACTTTTTATTAACACCCATTGACAGCCTCCGATTCTCAACAAATGAACCCACACTCCAATGTCCTTAAATGGTGTCCAGAATAGGTTACTTGTTTTCACAAACGACATTAAATAAGAGTCAAGCTATTGTTTTTCCTCCCATCGCTACAACCTCATAAATCCACTTTGACCTGACATTTGGTGCTCTGGACTTGGAGTGTTAAACCTGAGATATGGCGGCGCCGATCGAAATTGAGCGATTCACACCTGAAGTGGCCTATAAAATTGGGAACATGGACACACAAATCATTCATGTAACCAACTTATAACCAGTGTGTCGCGAGTGCTTTTACAAAGTTGAACAAGCAAGGCCAGTACGATGAAGCAATGATTATAAATCGAGGCTGAAAAGTAACTAAGTGAACATTTCATCCATTGGCAATATAATGTCCACATATTGGAAAGCTTTGCAGGCGGGGCCGTGCGTCACGCCACTCTCTATTAGGTGCTATTTTGGTCCTGCCCTGGAAGACATTCATCCAGCATCTACCCACCCTGACAGCATCCAATAAGCCCACCACTCCCATTCATCTCCACCCCCACGACAAACCACCCCCACCCACCTTTTCCTCTTTCTCTCTCTCTCTCTCTCTCTCTCTCTCTCTCTCTCTCTCTCTCTCTCTCTCTCTCTCGTACACTCACATACTACCCGCAGATGTGCCAGGGATTTGGAGACTTAAAAACACTGTAAGATTATTGTGTTTGGACTTTCAAAACCGCTACAAGGTGAAACATAACTTCTTCTTTGATACAATTTTGGAACGTTCTTATTCCTGCTTTTGGCTGTGGTTATCAACTTATTCGTATTCCTCCAAAGAAAAAGGTGAGATAATTTTTTCAATTGATATTTTCCCACTTCTTGAGCTGTTATATGTTGGCCTAGGTGTAGCCAAAATGACAAATGTTGATTTAAACATGGATCAATAATGTTTAGCAGCCCCCAACGGAGAATCATGGTGTCAGCGCAACAGGGAGCCTCAAGGTCTGATTCTTAGGATGCGGCACATTGGAGTTCAAACTAAAGCTTTGATCAGTCACATCATGTCATATTTTACTTGTGTACTAAACTGTACCCAATAAAAGAAAAATACATGTGACTTTTCTTTAAAAGCTAAATATATTACATGTATTCTGAATTGTTTAGTACCACAAAGGTCCATTTTGGATTTTGGGCATAAACTTAAACGGTGGGAAAAAATGTTAGCTGTGGAACTGCAAAGGACAAGATTTTTTTTATTTTTTTTTATTTTTTTTTATTGATTGTAGTCTCATCTGCAGCATATGAGAGTTGTGTGTGTTCATTTTGAGGAGCAAAACATGTTAAAGTTCAACTTTTTCAACAATATAAAGGTTATTATAGAAAATAATGTGTTATAAGGAGGGTTATCTAATTTGCACTTCAATTGGCAAAAGTGGTTGTAAATAATGTGCGTCATATGTTCGTCAAATAAATATTTAAAGGATGAATTTTATTCAGTTGATTAATCTTAGGTGCACTTTATAATGACGGATTATATACACAGTGCGCAACATAAATGAATACATCCCAACAGCTGGTAGAAAAGCTCCATTTTCTTTTTAGAAATATTCAAATTAAAAATACCCCCACAAATGTGGGCCTTTGATTCCATTTTTCTTTCTTTTAAACAAATTATTTACTGTTGCAAAAATGAACATACTATACACCACTGAAGAGCTAGGATTGAAAATGAAATTTAACTCACAAGAATCAAACCAAAAAAGAGTCTACTCATCAGCAAAATTATCAAAATTGTTCTTTTGTTCAGATTCAGACAACTTTATTCCCAATGTGCATTCATACTTGCAATATTCACTAAGAAATAACAAATAACAGTTTGTGTATTCGTTGGTGGTGTTACAGTTGATGTTCACTTCTGATGTGAAAATTATGTTGTTATTATTCATGTTTCTATTAAGGGTCACTTACTTAAAAGCAGATTTGGTTTCATTGCTACTTATTAAGAGAACTTGTAGACCTTGTCAATAGGTTGTCCTAAACAACTGTCAAAGGTCACCTCTAGTTTTATACAAATTGAATTTAGAACTGCTAATCCATGTTTCTTCCATTTTTTTCCCCCTCTGATGTGTAGTAGTTTTCTCAATGAGCACTTGAAGACAGGAAACAAGATGACCATCCACGTCGAGGGTCTAGTGGCCATTGTGATTTTTTATCTGGTAATTCTCTTCGTGGGCATTTGGGCGGCGTGGAAGAACAAGAACTCCGGAGTGGGGGATGGCGGGGACCGGAGCGAAAGCATCATGGTCGGTGGACGGGACATTGGCTTGTTTGTGGGTGTATTCACAATGACTGGTTAGTAGTCCCGCTTTGTTACTATAGAAATATTTAGGTGGTTGATATATAATGAGGTTTTTTTTTTCTTCTTCAGCGACTTGGGTGGGTGGTGGCTACATCAATGGGACAGCTGAGTATGTCTACTTGCCTGACTATGGCTTGGCTTGGGCCCAGGCACCATTTGGTTACGCTCTCAGCCTGGTACTAGGTAAGAACTACTTTATATGTGTAGTTCATTAGGTTTTGTCATTGGAAAGGACATTTTTGACCATTCTTAACTGTCTCAAAAGCGTAATAATAATAATTCAAACATTTTCAGTGGTACACTAAAACATTATTTAACCCGGGATAACCCTGAAGTTAATATATTGCAGTTATGTTATGTTAAGTTTAGCGATATGGCGACTATGGCGAGTTCTGCCTTTATATAAATTCTGTTTACAACAACATTATTCTCTTAAAGACCCTGTATAGCTTCTAATCAAGTACATTTTTGATGTAGTGTATGCCTTTACCTCATAAATGCATCTTTTCTGAATGCCACAAGTTGCAGAACAGCTACTCTAAAATGAGACTTGTTGAACCAATTTAAGACTAAAAAGAAAATTGTTGACCAAATTATTGAATCGCTTCAAGTGGTAACACACAATTAAATTAAGTTAATCCTAATTAATATATTAATTAATTATGAGGTCATTAAGTTAAATTAATTGAGTTAATTAAACTGAATATATTAATTTTGGATTAATTTAATTCAATTGTGTGTTACCACTTGAAGCAATTAAATTAAATTAAATTAATCCAGGTTAATATATTAATCAATTATGAGGTCATTATGTTAAATTAATTGAATTAATTTAACTGAATATATTAATTTTGGATTAATTTAATTCAATTGTGTGTTACCACTTGAAGCAATGAAATTCAATTAAGTTAATCCAGGTTAATATATTAATCAATTATGAGGTCGTTATGTTAAATTAATGGAATTAATTAAACTGAATATATTAATTTTGGATTAATTTAATTCAATCATGTGTTACCACTTGAAGCAATTAAATTAAATTAAATTAATCCAGGTTAATATATTAATCAATTATGAGGTCATTATGTTAAATTAATTGAATTAATTAAATTGAATATATTAATTTTGGATTAATTTAATTCAATTGTGTGTTACCACTTGAAGCAATTCAATTAAATTGGTCAACAATTCTCTTTTTAGAATGTAGATGTCAATTTAATTTCTGAGTGTTATGTAATCCATATTACTGTATTCAGGCTACTATTATACGTTGTAGCACCAAGCACTGTGGTTATATAATTAGCAGAAAGTACCGGTATGCGCTCAAAATGTCATGCGAGCCACAAGCTGAATAACGTATGCTGCCATGTTTAATAAACGGTAAATTTTTTGCTGATTGGCTGAGACAAACAAATGTAAGGTTCTTGCTAATAGTGAGGCATGTGGTTTATACCAGACCATTAGTTAGTAAGGTGTTACTGTTGTGTCAGATCCTTTTAAAATTCACATTCTAAAATGATCCGGAGTGACATAATTTCTGACTTCTTCCAGGTGGCCTTTTCTTTGCCAAACCCATGCGATCCCGTGGCTATGTCACAATGCTGGATCCTTTCCAACAGCTGTATGGAAAGAGGATGGGGGGTCTGCTTTTCATCCCTGCTGTCATGGGTGAAATATTTTGGTCTGCAGCCATTTTATCTGCCTTGGGTAGGTGATTGTTAAATACTATCTGGCTAGACCAATTATTTTGATTTCCAACCACTGTGCCACGTAACATTAGTGTTAAATAATTTATTACAAATAATGAAATTTTGTTTATTTATCTATGCCAGCGACATACAGTGACAGGCAGAACTTTTAAATGCTCTTCAACTAGATGACAGAAGGTACATTTAACATGCAGCTTTGTGGTTTAAACATACCCAGATTTTACACTAAGTCGATTGTGGAATTTCTCTAAAAGAATACGTATGTTTGGAAATACTAATCTAGACGAGTTTCCTACTAACAAGTTGTCCCACAGGGGCCACTCTGAGTGTGATCGTGGACATAAACATTAACATGTCAGTGGTGATCTCAGCCCTGATCGCTATCTTCTACACTCTTGTGGGAGGACTCTACTCTGTTGCGTACACGGACGTCGTTCAACTCTTCTGCATTTTTGTGGGTTTGGTGAGTTTCACAATCAAAGTGCGTGAAATGTGACAGCCATTGATTTCCCATGAACAGCTGCGATATTTTCATTCTATGTCATCTGACCATCAGTGGATCAGTGTGCCTTTTGCGTTGTCCAATCCTGCCGTGTCAGACATCAGCGTGACAGCAAGGGAGGCGATCCACCAGTCACCCTGGCTGGGAAAGATTGAGCCTGCGGACAAATGGCTCTGGGCAGATAATTTCTGTTTGCTGGTAAGTTATGCCTGTCTTGAGGAAGATCCATCATGCAAACTAGTAAACGCGTCCGTTTTTATGGGTTTGATTTTTATTTGGTGGCGGGGAGCAATTGCAGTTACTTCATGTGATAAAACTCTATAAGAAGTAAATACAATTGTATTTCTGTTTCTAGATGTTGGGGGGGATTCCCTGGCAGGTCTATTTTCAACGGGTTCTTTCTGCCTCTTCAGCTACCTATGCCCAGGTCCTTTCCTTCCTTGCTGCTTTCGGCTGTTTGGTCATGGCCGTTCCCTCCATCCTCATAGGAGCTATAGGGGCATCCACTGGTAAGTACACACTGCCATATGTGCTGGGTCCTTATTTTTCTTTCATCCGTGTTTTGTGGAAAACACTACTTCACCTTTATATTTTTATGCAGGATCGTGAGTGGTCGGCGGCAACAAAGAATACACAGAGACTTGATATGCTTTGCTAGAATAACCGTGTCTTTTATTCCCCTCAAACAGCAATCAACATTTTTATACTGTGCTAGAATAATCGTACGTTTTATTCCCCGCAAACAGTAATCGACACATGTGCTTTGCTAGAATGATTGTACCTTTTATTCCCCGCGAACAGCAATATTCACAACTTGCTTTGCTAGAATGACTGTACCTTTTATTCCCCGCAAACAGCAATAATCACAACTCGTTTTGCTAGAATAATGGTGTCTTTTATTCCCCTCAAACAGCAATCAACATTTTTATACTGTGCTAGAATAATCGTACGTTTTATTCGCCGCAAACAGTAATCGACACATGTGCTTTGCTAGAATGATTGTACCTTTTATTCCCCGCAAACAGCAATATTCACAACTTGCTTTGCTAGAATGACTGTACCTTTTATTCCTCACAAACAGCAATAATCACAACTCGTTTTGCTAGAATAATGGTGTCTTTTATTCCCCGCAAACATCAATCAATACACTACAACGTTAAGCAGCATAATATGATCATAATCAGCGCTTACCTTGACACTAGACCGGAGAGCCTACGGTCCGGGTAGAACAAGCTGCAAAACGGCTGGGCAATCGTACGTGTTCCGCAGCTGACTCTGTCCGGACCGTGTCCCGCTCCGTTTTTTATTCGTTAGCGTGAGAAACCGGGCTAGCCAAGCCCCTTCTCAGACACTCTCGAAAACATGTTTTGCGAAGCAGGGAAGGCTGTAGTATAAACAAGGAAGAGTTCCCAGGCTGATTCCGCCCTTTATTTACAAATTGTTGGGCACCTGGATTCGTACAACAGTTCAGGACAACAACATATCCTTATATAAGAGGTTACATGAGGACATATCAAACCATGGTTATTTTCCCTTCAATCCGTAATAAAACATAAGGATTCTCAAAGGATGGAATGAGCGTTTGGCTAAATTACATTGATCGTCTATGTGGATAATGAATAAACTCTTGTGTCAATGCCGGTTACTGTACCCAATGGAGCAGTAGATCATCTTCTCTTAACTGATGCCACGTTTAGATCGCAAACTTCATCACAAGACAATCGAAACAAAGAATCACCTTTTCCCTAAAGAAAAAGACTTTTCAAAGGAAAAAGATGCCACGCAGGGTTGTTTACAGCATCCAAGCTTTTATCAGATGTGTAAATGTAGAGGCCTACTGTGACTCGAGGGTAAACGAGCGGCAGAGCCACCAGACTGCGCACATTTAGTGAATATTACATCTGAAGACGAGCTAATTAATCTGACCCATCTGAAGCCGTTTCATGTACTGTCTAACCATGCAGCGTTAATCAACCTCTGCTCGTTTGGGGAATGTACACCTCTAGAGAGTGATGTTAATTTTTAAAACATGGCAAAGGAAATATGTCACACGCTAGAAGAGGAAAGAGAACAGCAATGAAGCCAACGTGCAAACCGACTGACACAAAAAACCAAGAGGCCAAACCCTTACAGTCACTAGACACTTGAATTTGTGTTTATTCAAACATACAGCGTATAAGCAATGCAATAAACATAATTTACTCTGGAGCCACTACACCATCCAAAAACCCACTACAACTACAATCTGAAAAACATTTCAAAAGCATTTTAAATGTCAATTTTCATCTTTAGACTGGAACCAGACTTCTTATGGGGCCCTCTCTCCAAAGGATAAAGACGAGTCCGATATGATCCTTCCGATTGTGCTTCAGCACCTCTGCCCACCTTACGTCTCCTTCTTTGGCCTGGGAGCGGTGTCAGCTGCCGTCATGTCATCCGCAGATTCCTCCATTCTCTCGGCCAGCTCCATGTTTGCCCGGAATATCTATCAACTTGCCTTTCGACAGTCGGTAAGATCGCGATCTGTTAATTAAGAATTGCCGCATTTTGCACCAAGTCGTTTGCATCGGTCAGCATTCATGTATTTGTCTTTAAATTATTAAAAGATTCTACAGTACTTAAAACATCGTATATCAATCTAAACCAGAGGTGGGCAATCTGGGTCCTGCAGGATTTGGAGGTTTCTCACTTCCAACACAAGCTAATTCCATTTATTTATTTTTATTTTTATTTTTATTTTTATTTTTATTTTTATTTTTATTTTTATTTTTATTTTTATTTTTATTTTTATTTTTATTTTTATTTTTATTTTTATTTTTATTTTTATTTTTATTTTTATTTTATTTTTATTTTTATTTTTATCTGGAGAGCTCAGTATTTTTCATTCGGTAATTTTACCGATTTGACATGTCATCATCATTGCTCTCTCTTTTTTTTTTGTTGCGTGTGTGTGTGCGTGCGTGCGAGTGTGTGTGTGTGTATTCATTAGTTCACCTAAAACCTATTAAAAAAAACAAGCTGATTCCAATCAACAGGATCGTTATCAGGCTTATGCAGAGCTTGCTGATGAGCTGATCATATATCAGCTGTGTTGGAGAAGGGCAACATGCTAAACCTGCAGGACTCCGGCCCTCGATGCCCACCTCTGATCTAAACGATCAGCCAAGACAATCAAAATATCTCAACGAGTATTTGGTGGATGCGTATTCCAATGATCCGTCTCTAATTATCCTCTAGGCCTCGGACCGTGAGGTTGTCTGGGTGATGCGTCTCACTATCTTCGTTTTCGGAGCCCTCGCCACAGCCATGGCTTTGTTAACAGGAACAGTATACGGCCTGTGGTACCTGAGCTCGGACCTGGTCTATGTCATCGTCTTTCCCCAACTTCTTAGTGTCCTTTTTGTCAAAGGAACGAATACCTACGGCTCAGTGGCTGCCTACGTCTTTGGGCTTTTGCTACGAATTGGCGGAGGCGAACCCTATTTAAAACTTCCCCCCTTCATCTATTACCCTGGATGGGTGGTTCAGGAGAAGATCCACCACCTCACTGGCGATGTCGAGTATTTCGTCCAGCAAAGATTCCCATTCAAGACAGTGTCCATGGCGGCATCCTTTTTGGCAAACGTTGCATTTTCCTACCTGACAAAGTACATCTTCGAAAGTGGAACGCTCTCACATAAGTACGACTTCTTAGATGCTGTGGTCTCCAAACACAGCAAGGAGATCATGGACAAGGCCACGCTGGTGAGCCATGATAATATCATCCTCTCGGAGATGGCGCCCGTCAAACAAGCACTGGGCGCTTCCCTCGCGGCGACCTTCACCAACCGAGAGGTCCTAAGCAACGATGAAGTGTCAAGTCCTGAGGAGTTTCCAGATGAAAACTAGGTATTAAAAGGCACAACGCAAAAAAAAAAAAAAAAACTCACTACTGCCATACTAGGAGTCAAAGCAGTAGAGATCTGCGATGGCTTCCATGTGAGCCTACATATTTTATTTGATACTAATAACGTTAAAGGATGTTTCCAAAGTCAAGAATGTTTCCAAGAGTTGTCGTTCCAGATTGGACATTTCTAGTAGAATTTCTGGGTCCACAATTTCAGTGTAAATGATACGTAATGTTTCGCTATCTGTAATCCTGTTGTGTGTAGCAGAGAATATTCCATGAAGAAAAATGTATCGTCCAAACCGAATGAGTTTTCTCCTCATGAGCTCAAGCTTCTGGTGTGGTAGTCCCCAATTATGAAGAATATCTAACTCCTCCTTCTTTTTGAATAATCCCTGCCTAGAACCTGAGTTGACTGTTGACCAGTTGAGTCAAGCATAGTGTTATGTTTTAAAGGAATATTCTCACTACAATCATAGTTAAGTGCTACTACATGCGATCAAAGGGATTATGACAAGTGATGGGAAAATGAAGCTTCATGAAGCACTTGCGATATTTTTTACTCCTCTAGATGGTGCTCTTGGTTTAGATATGAAGGCTAGCGCAATGATAATTGATTACATTTGCACTGCATCTTGAATCCAAGAGTGCCATCTAGAGGAGTCAAAAAATATCACAAGTGCTTCATGAAGCTTCATTTGTCCATCACTAATATTAGAATGTATATGGTAATGAGAATAGTGCAATACTATACCAATGAATTGGCTTTATCTTGTAGTGTGTAGACAAGGTGCATCTGAAAAGTTCCAGGAATGGTGTCACAAAAGCTATTTCAAATCCAAAACTACGAGTTTTCCTATTCATTGTGGGCCAGAATATCAACCAACAAGTCCAAAAAGAGATCCGAGGTAAAGTGAGGGTACATGGAAAAGTCATGGCTGCTTCACCATGACAACACATCTGCTCATAATGCCCTGAACATCCAACTCTTCAAGGCCGAGAAAAAATGGCAGAACAATGGCGGCAAAGTAATTGCGCAACCTCCATGGGATTATAATCTTAATTCCCCAAGATTAATGGGATCCATTTTGCAAATATGGACAACATCAAGATGGCCGTGATGCCCACTGTGGAGAATCCAAGAAGAATCCTGAAAAGTAGTGCCTGAAAATTTGGCGGAGAAGGCTGTGAATGTGCGTTTGACTTCAATGAGATTACTTTGAGGCTGATAACCGAGTTTGGATTTGAAATATGTATTTTATGCCACCAATCCTGGAAATTTCATGACATATGTTTTTATTTTTACCAGGAGTCATTACAAAATACAGTACTGTGCAAAATCTCAGGCACCATTAATGTGTTGTTTTAACAATTTTATAAAGTGTACTTTACAACTGTTTAGGAATCAGACTTCTTTGGATAATCCAGCGAGCACATCAAAAATTATTGCTGATAATTAACTCTTTGACTGCCAGACGTTTTCAGAAAAGGGATGCCGTGGGTGCCAGCCGATTTAAGCATTTTGACTGATCTTTCAAGGTCCACAGAAAATTATGTGTTTGGACTATGGAAACACACATACTACCAAATGAAAGATTGGACTCTCATCTTTTATCAGGAAAAAAAGTTTGTTTCTACCTTATTCCGTTTTTCAGTAATCAACAATAGAAAATGGTTAGTTTCACCTCTGTTTTGAAACAAACATCTTTTAACGTCTTTGGCACTCCTCCCTAGGATTTTATTAAACGTTATTTAACGTTTTTGGCAGTCAAAGAGTTAATATGTAATAATTGAAAAAACAATGCTAGTGGTCTACATCTTTTGCACAGTATTGCATATAACTTGTCCCAAGTTCTATTTGCATAGAGTAAATTTATGAATAGAGCAATAATATTTTTAGTACCGGTGTCCATGTTGTACAGATAAATGTAATATCGAGCTGGCAAGTTATAGCTAATGGATTTTAATTGTATTCACAATGCTCTTAAAACACCACATTTGCAGTAAAAACCTCATCCAGACCTCATATGAACAAACTCGTAACCAAAGTAGACGGTTAGATATGAGATTACATTTATTTAGTCACCAAATAAATGTCTGGTGTAAAACTTCTCTGTGAAAGAAAAATAGCGTATGTGATATTTTTACAATATTTTTCAAATATTTTATTTTCTAAACATTTCAGTCCTTTAGAAGTGTAACACATCGACAACAATGACATATGTAATAATCACAGGCTACCAAAATGATTGTAAACCCTTCCAAATATATACATATTAAAAATAATGAAGCATAGTAAAATATTATTCTTCATTATTATGCAATATTTGGCTGTTTGATTAGTATTTTTGTTTGTTAATTATTAGGTTCGTTTTGGGCTTCTTGTAGGCTGTATGCTTAGAATTGGCTTAAAAAAAACATACTGCCATCTATTTGCGTCTATGCTGAACAGTACTCTCCAACCAACATCTAAATTAAATATATTTTCAGCCATGTGATACAATAATACTACTACAATAAAATACAGCAGTAATGCAATAGAGCAGTCTATGGGGTGTTCGGGATGAAACAGACAGATTGACATTTTGTTCCTAATTGCAGGAACTGACAAAGTCGTTTTTGAAAAGGATGCGAGCAGCATCAAAGGTTGGGTTAAAGTGGAATCAAAAATAAAAGAATGAGATGAAAGAATAGAGTAGTATAAAATTGGTGGGATGACGCATGGAACCTTTTTGCTATCACAGACAGATCATTTTATTTGTAACATAAAAAAACACAAAAACTCATCATGGCTATTTTGGACCATGATTATAGACTGATATGTTACGCTATTATTATTGTTTCAAAGTCAGATATTACGTTTATCAGATAGACACTTCTTATTACGTGACACTTTCAACTGATCGTTTGTTTACCTTCGAGCAGTCTGCTACTGCAGGTTAGCCGACACAGGAAAAGATTGTTTCTCCTGCAGGATTGTTTGTCAGCACCGGTCATCATTGATCCAAACAGGCCATCAATTCGTCCTCAGGACACTTGGTTAATTATGTGGGAAAAAAAGTATGGATCAAGGTTTATTGTACAAGGTGGAACATCTTTAATGTTTCAGATTTTTTTTTTTTTAAGTTAAACTTGTTCGCAGAGAGTTGTTATTATTTTGCAATTGTTCCTGTTGTACGTCGCTTATGTATTTGTCTCCTGTGTTGTACTTTACTGGCGTCTTCTATTGTAGAGCCACTTTAATCAGGTGGTAGCAATGACTGGGTTCGAAATGTTTCTACTTACTGGTAACGTGGTAAAAGGAAAAAAAAAAATCTTCTGTCAGAGTGGAAACGTGTTGTCGCGTCCATCATTGGTGCAATACAGCCATTACCAAGTAGTACAGTACTGTCAGCGCAATTCCAACATTTCTCTGAAAATTATGGGATTGATAATTGTATCAATCAAAAATAATTCACCAAAAATAATTCAGCTTCAAATTGGAAAAAAAAAAATAGAGAGCGAGAGAAATGCTAGTGCTATGTCTCCGAAAATATTGAAGGACTTTAAAATAACTGTATTCCTCAATTAATAACAAAAGAAACAAGTTATAACTCGGTGTAAATTGCAATGATATTGTATTTTTGTGTGATATGTGTTTACTGTACACAAAAAAATGAAAGTCTTTTAACACTGCATTCAAAAATTATGTTTGTTGACGATGAAATTACAGATGTATATTTATCCATTCACTGTGTATAAATGTAAAGTCGTTATCATATGTTGTAGGTTTAATAAATTATTTTGCAGACTCAAAATGTCTATACTGTATGCATATTTTGCAGATTTCAGTGATTTTATGTACAAAGTCTCATACTGCATCATGCTAAGCTGTGATGTGGGTTACTAAAAGTCACTATACACTTTATTTTTTCCCATTTTGTCAGGTATCATTCGGACAGACGTGACACCATCAGCATTTAACAGTTTAGGGTTTGCAGTTTTTGTATGATTTTCTTGCCAATTGACATTAGAGCAGCAGTGCAAAATTGTTGCGTTGAGAAGCTTTATGGCCAATCACAAGTACAATTTACGGCATCCATGTAAAGTTTCTCCAATCAGGACCTTGACAAATCTGTCATCCGTCTAAAGGTTGAACGAATCATTAAAAAAAAAAGATTTGTTCTATGTCACTCTGACTTTCAGCCTAAAAAGATTTATTGTCAGAAACATTTAAACAATCATTATCTCAAAATTCAAACAATGTAACTAATCCTTCTGCTGTAAGCGGTTCAAATGAGAGTGCGGGCACACACTTCCACACATCGAGCTGTAGAGAAAAGGCTGAGGCAGAGAATAGCCATTAGTGTAACTGTCAACAAATCCTGCCGCAGCACCAAATGATTTTTGCCTGCAGGTGACAGATATGAAATTGCTGCAATAATATTAAAATAGCATGTTAAATGTTGCAGCTAGCTCAGACAAAACGGATCAGTGGGCAACTGGTAAATGGGGGGCATGGAGCAATTCACCCTTCGTAATGGCTCCCATAGCAGGAATTCAATTGAATACTATTTTGTCAAGCGCATTCTCTCGTTTTATAAAGAGAATAGAAAATGAGAAAAATAAATATGTGCATAAAAATTGCATGTGTGATGGAGTATTCCACGGGTTTATCACCGCAATCCTTTATCTGAACTCTTGTATAGTCAAGTGTGTTGAAAATAATCTCCTTACACTCAAAGCAAAGCCGCAGGCTTCAACACTGAAACGCCGTCCTTGTTGCCGCTTTCTGTGTGTGTAAAATGACATGTTCATTCCTTGAACATTATTCGGAATAGTGTGGACAACATGCATGCATTCGGCCCTGCGGGACTGCTCATGATTTATTCTCACTAAATGACAGAAGATACAGTGTTATGTACAGTTAGATCTTTTATGTTTTAATTACATACGATATGAGCCTGCATTATGAAACATTTTACGTTTTAATTAACTTTTTATTTATTTTTTATTTTTTATTATTTTTTTCTTTTTCTTTTTTTTTTTTTTTTTTTTTTCCTGGAGAGCTCAGTATTGTTCATTCAATATTTTTACCGATTTGTCATGTCATCATCATTGCTCTCTCTTTTTTTTTTTCTCTACGTTTTAATTAACTAATGTCATTAATGATGGACAAATGAAGCTTCATGAAGCACTTGTGATATTTTTTACTCCTCTAGATGGCACTCTTGGATTCAAGATGCAGTGCAAATGCGATCAATTATCATTGCCTGGACTAGCCTTCATCTCTAAACCAAGAGCACCATCTAGAGGAGTAAAAAATATTGCAAGTGCTTCATGAAGCTTCATTTTCCCAGCACTAAATGTCACTGTCCCAATGGTGCTACTGTCTGTCTGCCTGTCTGTTGTCATCAAGTTGTCGGACAGACGGATGGATGGATGGATGGATGGCTAGATAGATAGATAGATAGATAGATAGATAGATAGATAGATAGATAGATAGATAGATAGATAGATAGATAGATAGATAGATAGATAGATAGATAGATAGATAGATAGATAGATAGATAGATAGATAGATAGATAGATAGATAGATGTTATATCCAAGCAATATTTGAATAAAGAGTTTTTATTATTTTTATTTTATTTTTTGGGGGGTGCAATATTGTGACAGAGACTCGCATTTTCTCCCATTTCCGCAACTTTGCATTCCCTTAAGTCATCACTTCTTGAAATGTATCTGACTTTTTCTTGTGTCATCACTTTTTGAAATGTGCCCGACTTTTCCTTTAAATGAAGGTTTGGCCTTTTCTGCATTCAGCTATTAGGTTTTGTCAAAACAAAGCAGGTTGTTTCCAGTTCAACTATGATATGTAGACTATGCTTGCTAAAACTGGTAATGGAGGTTGCTGGGCAGGGGATTCCTGATTAAAATTGTCCGACCATTCCCATCCAACAGCCAATTTTATGCCACATGTCCAGTTCAGGGTCAAGGGGGAAGAGGCCTTGTCTGCCCAACCATGGGCATTTTTTTTTTTATAACCATTCACTCAACTATATAGTCTTCCTGAAGATAACATGCATGTTTTTGAAGTCATAACCTGATGCCTAATTAAAAATTAAAAAAAAGCCCAATTTTGTAGTGATAAGAAAATGAAGCTTCATGAAGCACTTGCAATATTTTCTACTCCTCTAGATGGTGCTCTTGGTTTAGAGATGAAGGCTAGCGCAATGATAATTGATCACATTTGCACTGCATCTTGAATCCAAGAGTGCCATCTAGAGGAGTCAAAAAATATCACAAGTGCTTCATGAAGCTTCATTTGTCCATCACTACAATTTTGTACCAAGAACTCTGTATGTCCCAGTTAGCTATATCAATAAAACGCTAAAGAACATAAAACAGATCTTTGATTGAGCTCCAAGAAAATAACATGGCACTCAAAACCGAGTCTCCTCGTAGCACCTAGTGCATGACCTTGCTTAAGTCCTTCACCATCCGAGTGCAAATAGCCGTAATGGGAGCAAATCACATTTCTTCCGGAATATAAGTAGCATTTCTTGGCAGTAAAAATGGCAGTCATCAATTCACTCTCGCTTAATTTAATGGCAAAGTGACTGCAAAGGATGATTTTAGGACACCAAACAAAATGTTAATATCGCAAAGGTTTGATGTTAACAAAGCTCCATTATGACATAGATGTTTGAGTTCAGTGCGGAAGAACTTAACTGGCTAGCTGGGCAGGATTTCCCACAAATTCCCAAATCTTACAAAGCATTCTTAAAAGTTAAAAGAGTATATACTTTACCTTCCAACAAAGATGGTGTCTGGTAGTCTACATCTGTAAATCAAGCTCATTCCAGTGGCAGTGACTGGTTGGCTGCTAAGTGTATGCAAATAGACTTTACAGCAGATGGAGTATAAACACACACACACACTTACACACACCAAAGAGTTCCCAGAGCACATTTTATTAATGCTCTGTAGACAGGCACATAAATTCTGTTAGGATTTATTGCAGATAGGGTTATGGGGAGAGGAGAGTGTTAAAGCTCAGTAACAGACAGTGCCTGGAAAAACGTGTGTCAGTGCGTAAACACATAATACTGCCGTGTGTGTGTGTGTGTGCGCGTGCACATGTTTCTCTACAAATACATTAGTCAAACTGATCATCCCACACATATTCCACATCATGTTTATGAATAATTTGTTCATGAAATATGTCTGCTTAATCCACAGATTAATTTCGAATTCATTATTTCTAATTAAGTTTTATTAGTGGATTTATTTTTATTTATTGATATATTGCTATACATAAATTGATTCAAGGCATCTACTGTAATTAGATGATTAGCAGCAAAATATTTTTGGAGATACAGATTGTTTAAATGAGATCTTTATTGAAAATATTGCGTACCGTACATGCACATTTTGATCAGCTGCATTGTCAGCATAGCAACCGCAATATAGCACAAACAATATCATAATGTAATAATATGATAAAATCATGTTATTGGTTGTTCTCAAGATAATACCTCTTAGGACATGTACAGTTGTTTGGATAAAAAGCCATCTTGGAATCGAGTACTTAAATAAATAAAATACAATAAAAAAAACTAAAACTAATGCTAAAGCTAAACGACAGTAGAGCATTTTCAAAAAAATTAAAGTTTAAAAAAATAAAACTGAAATAAAAACTGTTGTGCCCTTGGACTTCAACAAAGAGCAGTAGTCCGACATATTTTGTATTGTTTATATTATAACATACCCTCCATCAAATCATTTTCAAAGGCGCTTGTTCTCAGCTGAGTGTTTTCCTTAATATAAGTAAAAGGCTACTTTATTGATCATCATTATTGACCATTGGCTCACTTATGGAAAATTATAATCACCAATCTACTTTGAGGAATGATTAGCGAAAGGGGTCTCTGTCCTGTGGCATGTTCTCAGCTTTCCTTAAAACAACTGATTGCTGAGACGGCTTCCTCTATTGAACTGTGGTAAGTAATGAAAATGGTGTTTCCACCATTTGTTCTTCATATCGATCCTGTCAGTGGTAAGTTACTCAGCTTCAATTAAGCCTTGTTAGGATCAAAAGAAGGGTTGGGGCATTGTAAATGTAGTAAATATATTGTGTGACTAATTCCCATCTTTAATGTTTAGGTCATGTTGAAGTGACACATGACATGTTGACTGTAAATATCAATCGGGCCTATGTTGAGCCGCATTTTGTAATAACGGTGAATTTTGTAATAAACGTCCAAAATGTAATAACTTTTTCATTTCATTTTGTAATAAAGCCGCATTTGAGAATAAAAAAGTTGCAAGTGCATTTTGTAATAATCTTCTCAAAATGTAATAACTTATTACATAATGCGGCAAAATTTATTACAAAATGCGTTGGGGCAGTTTATTACAAAATGCGGCTTTATTACAAAATGAAATGAAAAAGTAATTACATTTTGGACGTTTATTACAAAATGCACCGTTATTACAAAATGCGGCTCAACAGGCCTACAGACGCAGAGCAGTGATCTCCAACCAGTGTGCCGTAATTTTTTTAAGATGTTCCACAGAAATGATCGAATTTCACCTAATGGACAGAAAATGTCATAAAATAAACAGCACTATTATAGAAACCATCAATTTTGGACTGTAGGATACCTTTATCTCCAAACTTGTGTTTGCTGGTGACCTAACAACAACTGACTTACCACATAAACAATTTCAATCTACACTTGTAGCCCTTACTCTCGCTAAAAAAACAATTCTTGTTAACTGGAAAAATAAACAAACTCTGAATATCGACCAATGGTCTAACCTCCTCATAAATCACATTTTAATGGAAAAAAAATCTGCCTCAAATAAAAACCAAATATCAAAATTTATAGAAACATGGTCTACGTATATAGAATTTTTTAACCTAATTCTGGTTACTTAATTCTGTCTGTTAGCGAGAGCCACTACATCGTGATAACTTACATTGATGTTTCTGCATTTGGCAATTTATTATTATATTATATTATTAGTATGGGATTTTTTTTAATGGGCTTTAGGTGAACTGATGAATACACACACACTCGCACGCATGCACGCACACACACACGCACATACACATACTCACCCACATACAAAAAAAAAAAATATATATATATATATGTGTGTATATGTATATATATGTATATATATTTAAAAAAAATCATTAAAAAAAAAAAACATATATATATATTTTTTTAATTTATTTGTTTTTTAAAAAAAAGGAGAGCAATGATGATGTCAAATCGAATGAACAATACTGAGCTCTCCTGGAAAAAGAAAAAAAAAAAAGAAACCATCAATTCCATTTGCCAGCAGGCAACGGTGCCCAGTTGAACCAGACGGCTGTCGCTTCTAAAATTGTTTTGGCTAGTAGAGATGGCCTTACTCACCCTGTCTTTCCACCACTGGTTTTGGTTGTATTAATTTATTATTCTGTGCAGGTGTGAGGGCACCTGTTGCAGCAAGCAGGCACTGTTGTTGATTAGAAGTGACACAGGCGGCAGGCAAACAGGGCAGAAACATTTATCTGGCTAACAAAAAGCTCTGCCGGGGTCCCTCCACTCGGCTCTCCTAATGCTTTACGACGCTGTCATTTAAAGATGACTTATTACAGGCGAAAGATTTCGCTTGCCAATATCCCCCTTCATCACACTGACACACGCACACACAACTCGCACACAAACACACACAGCAAGAAGGCTGTACTAGGCAGACAGTAAAAAAAAAAACACACACACACACACTTACACACACACCACATTGGCCTAGTACTTCATCCATTTCATCTACCACAAATGTCCAACTCTGGTAGCTCACCTATCAGTTATGACTTTGTGTTTGCGCATGTGTTTGTGTGTTACAACAAAACACACACATTCCGGTGAATCTTGTGGCCTCATAACTTCTCACTAATTGGACACGCACATTACTTATTGACAATTAAGATTAATAATTGATTCATTAACAAGAGAAAGTGAGACCAGCGTGAGCTGCTTATTGCTGACAGCAGAGATATGGGGTGCAGTTTCTGTGAATGCACAGATGGATAAACAGTGGAATATACATACTGTAAACTAAAACATTAATATTAAATTTTTTAATGCATTTGAAATAGAGAAGAGTTGTGTGAGTATTGCTTCACTAATTTGTAACAGTTGGACCTTTTTTTGTTCCCCTTCCTCCTTTATGTTTCCTTTTTTTTCCCATCTAAGAAATTCAGGGCACTATTTAGCGAACCACCAGGCTTCCTATTCGATCTAGTTATTGTTCACTTAGCCAATAAATCTGATTCTAATTCTGACGTAGCCACAGGAGGGCCATCATGCCATTACACCATTAAAGGGGAAGTCAACCTTAAACATTTCTTGACAATAATATGTTATATGTGACCTCGCTAGTTTAAACATGACATTCTGATTAATAATACATTTGTGGTTTATGAGTTATGAAGCAGCCGTTTTTATCCATCGCAGGGGGCGGCCATTTTGACACTTGCCGTCGACTGAAGATGACATCATAGTTGCTCAGGGCTCAGGCAACGACCTATCACAGCTCACCTGTTTTCTGAAGCTGAGCTGTGATTGGTTGTTACCTGAGACATGAGCAACTGTGAAGTCATTTTCACTCGACAGAAAGTCGCAAAATGTCCGCCTTCTGATATTAATTAAAAAAAAAAAAGATTTTGCTGCTTATCTCATATTCCACTAATACAATATTAAACAGAATACCGTATTTAGACTAGTGGGGCTGCATAGAACATATTGTCATGAATTTTAGGGGGGGTTGACTTCCCTTTTAATTAATTTAAAAAAAAAGAGAAATATATATATGACGTATATTTAAACAAACAGAATCCTGAATGTGAAATACTAACAATAACCAGCAGCCAAAAGAAATTCATGAAGTCAGAAATCTTCCCCCATTTAAATGTAGACGTCAGTGAACAATGTATTTTCAGTGCAATAAAAATATAAACAGCGGCAGCTAAGTTTCTGCTGCTTGCAATACTGCTGTAATTCCTGTTCCCCCTCTGCACAGGAAACGGCAAACAATAATCAAATTAGCCGTTCTGAATGGGGAATGGTAATGAAATCTAAACATGAGCTAATCCACTTACCAATTGATTGGTCCTGTGGGTTGGAACACCCCATTTAAATGCAGCGGAATGGTCGTTACATCAGGATCAGTTCACATTTCGTTTTTGTGTCATTATTTAATCAGATGTATTGTTCTTTGTGTCCTTTGTTACAATTCATTCAATGACATTGAAAAATGCTTGGGGGATAAGGGACTATTTGTTTTGCTTTTTGCAAGGAAAGAAAAGGGCAGTTGTTTGCATCACGGGTTTTTTGTTTTTGTTTTTTTTTACTGCTCATGTATGTCTGTATGCTGGATTTAGTTCCAGCAAAGTGCATGATCCATGTCACTGTTAAAAGTGGGTCTTGGTTGGGGGCAGTGAGAGCGTAGAGTGCATTTAGCTCATTAGCATAAAGCCCTGAAGACTGAGAGCTTTGAATCTTGGAAAAACACACACACAAAAACCAGACTAACGGAGACAGGCCGGTTTTTAAAGGATAGTCTGCTCTAAATACAAAAGATGACCTATATTAGCAACTTGACTGTGTGTCATAGCAGTACACCTGTTTCCTGACTTTATAGTATACTTTGGCCAGACCGGTAAAAAGTGAGCATGGAATCAGATTTTTAACAACATCTTCTGCTTCTGTAGCACAATGCTGCCACTGTATAGTTAGGGGCAATCTGTGTTCTAAATCATCCTACAGGTGTTTGAATGGGATGAGGTCAGTGCTATGAACAACTTTGACAAAAAAAAAACTCCCGCACAAAGCTCTTTATTTTTTGCATGCATCAACAGAAAAGTGAATTTGCCAAAATGTTTCCATAAGAAGCATAGATTTTGTCATGTTGCAAAATCAAGGTAAACCAAAATAAAATGCTTTTTTTGTTGTTGTCATATTCATCATTTGAAAAGTAAAGATTCCAAAATTGATCAGTCAAATCAAGATGCATGATTCAGAAAGTAAATGCCACAATTAGCATGCAACCTTCCCGGCTTGCCATTTAACCACCGCTGCACTGATCCAATATGACAAAAAGCAAGTATTAAACACAAAAAAAAAAAAAGATAAAATAGAATTGATCGCTGTGCTTTTGGAATGGGAAGGAAGCCATTCTCACATATTGGGAAAAATAGTTTTTCATCAGTGTGATGGATACTCTACTTGTAGCATTTTGACACGTACCCAAATCAGAGGTATGAATCTCTTTTTTTTTTTTTTTTTTTTCCAGGAGAGCTCAGTATTGTTCATTCGATTTGACATCATCATTGCTCTCCTTTTTTTTAAAAAACAAATAAATTAAAAAAAATTAATAAATGTTTTTATTTATTTTTTATTTTTTTTATATATATACATATATATATATATACATATACACACATATATATATATATATATTTTTTTGTATGTGGGTGAGAATGTGTATGTGCGTGTGTGTGTGTGTGTGTGTGCGTGTGTGCGTGCGTGCGTGCGTGCGTGCGTGTGTGTATTCATCAGATCACCTAAAGCCCATTAAAAAAAATCCCATACTAATAATATAATATAATAATAAATTGCCAAATGCAGAAACATCAATGTAAGTTATCACGATGTAGTGGCTCTCGCTAACAGACAGAATTAAGTAACCAGAATTAGGTTAAAAAATTCTATATACGTAGACCATGTTTCTATAAATTTTTTCAGAGGTATGAATCTCTTTGGCCTGTCAAGTCCTTGAGCATTCATACAAAATAATGGCACGAATGACGGGGAAATGCGGTCCTGTTTTCTTTCTATATTAGCCTCACATTGTCATTCAGTGGACGTTTAAGAACTACAGCAGGAGCAGATGTTGAAGAAATGACTCGTTCAAATGAAATGGGTTCCTTGAGAGAGACAGAGAGGCTATTTGTCTCCAACCTCAAACAAGCCCAACCTAACTAGGAGATCAATACTGATATCTTTAGGCTTCTAACTGCGGCACTAATATATTATCGATGTCTGGGTCTCTTGGAGATTGAATTCGGGCTGCACATAGTTGTTCATCTTGATGAGCGTACGCACAGAGATCTGGGGGGGGGGGGGGGATGGTACAAAAAAATTGGTACATGGTGCAAATACAGCAGAGAAAACAAAAAAAGTAATAAAAGTACAAGGAACATTCAAGTTGAGTAATGATTTGAGTTACAGATGCTGACTGGACCAGGGGGCTCCTTGATCAATTTGTAGGCTTTAATTTGAGATGTAGACGATGAGGTTCAGTTTGAATGATTATACGCAGGCTTAAAGTGAACTGTGTTATTTATCACTAAGCAGCCACTTGACCTTTGACATCACTAACTTGGTAACATACAGAAATGACGATGTTTCAACAGAACATTGGTAACATACACTGGAGTATTAATATGTATTTAATTTTGTTGTACAATGACACTCAAGATTGTGATTCACTAGCATAATGTAATGAAATTACATGAGAGCCATATTTCTTTTTTTTCTGAGAGAGCTCAGTTTTTTGTTTGTTTGGTTTTTTTTACCGAGAGAGCTCAGTATTGTTCATTCGGTAATCTTTTTTTTTCTTTTTCTTATTTTCTTTTTTTTTCTTTTTTCATTCGGTAATCTTACCGTCATCATCATTGTTCTTTTTCTTTTTTTTGTATGTGCGTGAGTATGTGCATGTGCGTGTGTGTGTGTGTGTGTGCATATGTGCCTGCGTGTGAGTGTGCTCTTTAATTCACCTAAAACCTATTAAAAATCCCATACCGTTCACCTAAACCGAATACTTCAGAATCCAGCTAGAGTCGTGAGGTTGTCAGGAGACCCGAGGAAGGATCAAAGAAAAGAAAAAAAAGTTAAATCCAGCACTGACCAGACATCACCTACTACCCACCAGGAGAGCCATTTTACAAACAGTAACAACAATGGCACTAGTGTTAGTGTTATTATATACTACGGTATTGCAGTAGCGTTGCTGAAAAATAAATAAAAATTAGGGCCCGGGCAGCACCCACTTTTTTCTGCTTCTTTTTGTTAGTTTATTGCGCTCTGCATTGTTCCCTGTTCCGCTCCTCCCATCCTTCTCTTGAAAGGCAAGACGTTGCTAAAACAAAGACAGGACATACAGTAATTGCAATCATAATAATACAAATACTTTTTCTGCAGTAGAATGATCAGCTGAGGCAGCATACCTGAAGGCGTCTGACCTCAGAGATAAGGATTTGGTTCTTGTCCTCTTCCTGACTCACCTTCATCTTCAACTCCTCTGTGTCTTGTAGCTGCCTTGTTTCATTTTTTCTCCTCTTCTAGCATCTCCTTGGGGCTGACGAATTTGAGACTGGGTGTTCTCCAGGAGGTCGATCCACTCCCACAGGCTTTTATTGTGCCTCCTTTGTGAAAGAACCTCTCTTATTGCAGTAGACCTGGTACCATTAGAGCCCTCACATTAGTTTGCAGGTAATAATTGTGAGAGTTCTGTCTGACAGAAGCGGGCCTTTCAGAGTTTGGGTCACACATGGCATCGCTACATGAATAAAGTTACAAAAACAGATACAATTACGATTTTCAATTAAAACAACTACCCTTGAACACCAACTGAACTAATTGAAAGTCAATTAAATGTTACCGCGCTTGTAGTGCTGACATTTCCATCCATGTCAGGTCAGGCACGTGTGGAAATGCCAAAGCCTGAAATGCCATCCTTATTATTTGGACGTAAAACTGAGAGCTGTTCAGACTTTGTGCAAATATAAATACTACGAAGCTTTTGATGTTGGATGAAAGAGAAATGAAATTGTTATACGTGATCTTGACAGTCAGTGCTGCATCAATGACACAAAGAGATTCTTTGATGATTCACAGTAGGAAAATAACTAGCTAATAAAATACATTTTTAATATCACGTATCACTCAAGGCAATTCACATTTAATAGATGTATTATCCTACCTTTGTATGCTTCTGTATGCCAAGTATCACGAAAGGCGTACACTGTATCCTTGGGCAAAATACTGAACTCCTAATGCTGTGTCATCAGAAGGTGAATGGCTAGTCAAATGTAAAGCAGTCTGAGATCCTCGTGAGGGGGAAAAAATGCTATGTAAAGGAATTACCCTAACAGTAAATTGTTGCAATTTTAAACCGATATTTTTTTGTAATATACATATGATCGTGTTAAAATTACAGTAAGTTAAAAACTGTACTTTAATTATAGGGGGGGGGGGGGGTTATGAGAAAGTAATTTTCTGTTATTTCACAGTATTTTTCTGGCGCCCCAGCTGCTGGAAAATTACCTTTTTTTTGTTGTTTTTTACGTTTTTTTTTTGTTTTACAGTGTAGTCGAGCAGAAAAGATCTTGGCCCATGTTTAAAAGGATCTGTCACAAATCCACGCAAGGACTTCCAATCTATAGGCACATCATACGCCACCTTGCATTCTAGAAATAAACACAACTTGGCGTAAAACACACACTTGCACATGCAGCCACATACTGTTGATCGGTCTGAAAATATCTGTCTTTTAGCTCTCCCATACCTCATTCCACCATATGTGCCTTTCTTGGCTGACATAAGTGCTAAATTAGCATTTGGGGATCATTAACTTCCCTAGTTTTCCCGTCTCTCTTTAGAGTACTATGAGGCTGCTGTAATTCCACTAATGGGAGTGCCTATATACTGTTCAGCCCCGGCATTCAGACAGTGACTGATGTGGTTTAATTGCTGAAACAATTACCTTTGGTTCCCAATCTATTGCCTTATGCAGCATAATTGGAGCTCTTGGTACTGGAGATCATAATAATACCCGTGGTATATTTAAGTACATGCTGTTAGGTGTCATGACTCATGAGGGAGTCATAATGATTAGTTTTGCGCATTTGTGCTGAATCAGGTCTTTTCATTTCTGCTGGCCCAAATGAGGTACAATTTCTTTGATTGGCAATAGATACATAGGGAATACATATCATCCATGTTTTTCATTACATGATTAATAAAATGTGATCATTTTAAGGTTTGTGAACCAGTAGCCTATTATAGGATAAAAAATAGGCCTAAGCCAAATTTTTTAATCAGATAAAATAATTAAATGTCAGAATGGGACTAAGATTATAAATTACCCATTCTACTATGGTCAAGTGTAGTCACAATGTATAAGAATATGTGTGAGTGGCTGGCCCAGTCTTTGTGGGGATGTTGCAATACAGTATTTGTGCTGAGCGATGGGCTGACCATAAGCCAACACTTCCATTAGCTCTGATTGAAAGTGAGACAGAGCATGTGAAATTCATTCAATTACGATTCTTCTTCTCTACATGCTGACATGATGCACACACACAGAGATAGACATATAGATAGTAAAAGAGGAGGCATTATTTCAATACTCGGTGAACCCAAATACCTCATCGCTGTCAGCAATAAGCAACTGTATTGCATCCACTATTGTTAACACATCAACATGGGGCTTCTGGTTTTGTATGTGTTGTAAAACGTCCATGTACTCGACTGGGCTGTCACTTCAAGGCTGGCCCCGGTGAGCTGAGCGAATAGCGCAAGCACATTAGCTTTTACGGTGACACAATGACACTGATGAATAACGAACTCGCCAGTGACCTTAACCGGATCCCGATGTTTAATTTATTAAGAAGTCACATAAACACAGGAAATGTGTTTAAGATATGGAATAAAAGATTGTAGTGTGGAATTACAGAAAATGCAATAAACTATTGTTGTGCTCCGTCACAACACATTTAAATAAATGTAACCCAGAATTCTGTGTTCGACACCAACGTGCATTGGTGAATACTACATGCTTCATATAAAAGAGCGTAAGTGCAATTTATGAGCAAATGTGTGACAGAATAGTCATTGAGACCCGATAATTTGTCCTCGTTTTCTTCACCTCTTTTTGTCTTTGCTTGCTATTTCTATACTACTAATCTCTCAATCACTGAATGGTTTAGATGCTTGATACATTAAAGAAACAGTAACGAAATATAAACCCAGTAGGGTTCTGAGGTTAGCAGACTCTCGGGTCAATTAGGAGCCAAGAGTTCAAAGCAAACATGGTGAGTCAGCATTTAGCTGCTGTGCTGCACACAAATAGATTAAAATTAAGCTGCCAACAGAAATTAAGTTAGCCCTTAATGTAAATGCTTTAAAAATGTTTTTATTTTTATTTTGTTTTTATTTTTTTACTACGCCAATGGTTAAGGTCTTTTAAATCATTTATTTATATAATATTTTTCCAAATTATTTTTTATTGTGCTTCTTGTTATGACTTTGCTTTTAAATGTCTCAAATTCTTCTGTTTCCACCCCCTTTGCGTTTGTCTTAATCTTTTGTTTGTAAATACCTTTGTATTTGATTTTTCTTTTCACTATGTGACGAATGTGTATGAAATGCGCTATATAAATATAAAGCTGCTTTGCCTTCTGTCACTGAAGTTTCAGCTGCATATGTTTCTATGTGGTTTTTCAAACATATTTCCAATTGACCAAGCTCACCAACTCAACCCACTGATGTCAACTTAATGTATTATGCATCATAACGTCAAATGCAAGTGGCGTAAAGCGGCAGAAGTCTTTAAAAGCTATTTGGGAGACAATTAAACATTATTTGACTTTTTTATGAATAAGTACATTTCCATTGTAGGAAGTTGTGGCAATACAATATCATGGCATGACATGTAACTTTTGTACAGGAAACATTAAATAGTTGACCAAACATTTGTACAGGATGTTCACAATGTTGTGCAAACACTGACTGGGTGAGTTTGTACTCAGACAGCACCGGTAATCAAGACTGATCCGTTTGCTTAAAGACGGATGCAGGTTGCGCTGGTTGGTCTTGATGAAGTGTTGCTCTCCTGCTGAGCCACCAAACTATTTATAATCAACGCACTGGCAGCCTACAGGCAGGGAAGAGAAAACTGCTGCACGTGCTGTTCTTTTTCGTCTCCACTATATATTCCTCTTGGCCCTTGGTTAAAAAAATTAAAAAAATTAAAATAAAAATACGGAGTATAGATGAATACAAAGAGACGCAGCAATTAAAAAAAAAAAATGTCACTATTGCGACGTGTAATAGACATTTTTAAAACATCACCTTCTCTGTTATCAATGACCATGGACCAACATGGACCGAAATGTCAGCTGCACTCTTTGGAGTTTTTGAATCAGATGCCCAGCTCACATGCTGGCATCATTAATAATAGACAGACTTCAGGTCTACAGGTCTTGAAAGCAGACGTTCTAATACGTCATTGGTTGTTGTATGAATTAAGATTCGAATAAAATGTTGACATTCGGAGGACTAGTTACGCAAACATTCCTATATTCACTTTATTGTTAATTGGTTCATCTTGTTGCCATAATAATATTAAATAAATATTAATATTAAATATAAATACTTTAATAATGAAATAAATATATGGGAGGAAGAATATGTAAGTTTATACTTCCTCCTACTCCTTTTCAAACATGTGTAAGCATGTATGTTATTACCTATGTTTTTTTTTTGTTTTGTTTTTTTTACTTAATTTTTTTATGGGATGTAATTTTGCAATTTTTTTTTACAAGTTACTGTATTATGCTGTGAACCTTTTGCTATGCATGTTCGAAATAAATTGAAGAAAACAATATTAGAACTAATTTGAAGAAAACAACATTAAAGTCAACATTTCATTGTTTTTTCTGTGTGAGGAACCAGACTGAGGAATATTGAGTGTAATTTTTTAAATCAAGCTGTGTGGTGTTGAGTTGAGTATATCATTCATCGAAGCCTTGTATCTGGTGTTCTTATTGCATGTTCTGTACAATGTAGGGAAAATTAGATCTGTGAAAGTGTTTCCTTCTTGTATCATTTCTTTTATTTACTGTCACTGTAATCGTAGCACGATTACATCTTTATAAGTTGGTGATAGTCATGTGTCGGTATCGAGCCTGCGTGTTTCTTTTTGTTACCTTAGTACTTGAAAATGCATGTACTGTATGTAGTTACGTCTACAGTATAATGATATCAACTTACTGTAATTCAAAAAGGCTAGCTTGTATACATGTTTAAATTAATAATAACCCAGCTGTGTGGTTTTAATGACTGCTTTATATCCAGCCATTGAAGTCAACTTACAGCGCAGATGCTTTATTAAACAGTAGCCTGTTATGTAACAAGCCAACATAATTAACTAACAGCCCAAGACGTAGTGGCGTATCATTCATCTTTGGTGAATTCAAGTGTTGATCTTTATTTGGGAAACACACTCTCTCGGGGTCTAAACTGAAAAGAACAATCAAGGGTTCAGTTCCAACAATAACACGGTAAAATGTCAAAGCCATATGTTAAAATGTCAGCTCCATTAATGGTGCTGCCAGTCTACTGGAGAAAAATGTCAGGAAGAAAACAAATGCATGCGGCAGTGAAAGAAGATGTGAAGTCATTGATACTTATGCAAATACTGAGTACAATGTCATGATCCTTGAGCATTGATCATTTCTTTCAATTTGAATGACTTTGGTGTTTGTTGCTGTTTACTGAGGCAATTAATGATATCTTAAAGAGTCATTTTGAAAGGCTTTGAGCACACTCAAGGTGGTCACATAACCAAACAGAATCATGCCCCCACCCACTCCAAAGTCACCTTTCACTGATTGGTAGGAACTGGAGTGCACTTGAGTGGAGGGGCAAAAGGAAAGGAAGGCCTAAAGGAGGTCAAAAGGGGAGGACAAATGAACTGTTTCTTTTTCTTTGGCTTTTTGCAACACAACACGGTGCATTTCTACGCTACTCAGTGTTTGACTAAAGAACTAGAGAAAATAAGAGGATAGCTGTTCCTTCTTCACACTCTAAGGTTGACCAGGCCATTCATTGCCAGTGTCAGGTATTACCACAAAGCCATCCCTGACTGACAACTTTGGAGTGGGGGGGGGGGACACGACAGCAAAATACTGCCCGATGCCCAGGGAGGAAACACAGCGGGCTGTGATTGAAGGGTCTGACCCGGGAGGGAGGGAGGAGGCGTAGATTCAGAAATGGTCTCTTCCAAAAGAGACAGGGAGTCAGCACAGCGCCTGCCCCTCTGCCCACTGCATCCACTACTTGTCAGGATGAGAGGCATCTTGCTAAGCTCCCTCTGTCAGTTCTTCTATCATTCATGTCAAAACAGTCTCCATATTCAGTAGATGAAATTGGCTCTTACGTGATGGGAATACTGAGGCACAGTTACAGTGTCCACCAGTTTGTATGCATCAGGGCACAGAAACACTCCTTCCTTCCAGTCCTGTTTAAGTAATTGCATAAACAAACGTATGCCTCTTTAATTCATTAACACTCCTGTGAAATGATTTTCACATTTATTTTGGTAGAATAAAAAAAATTGTCTACAGATGAAATTAAGTGTAAATTATTGAGTATCATTATTTTTTTCCCCATTATGAGACAAGCGAGATTAATTATGTGTAGTAATAATAATAATAATAATAATAATAAAATTGACTGGCAACCAGTTCCGCGTGTACCCCGCCTACTACCCGAAGCCAGCTTGGATAAACTCCCTTGTGAGGACAAGCGGTTAAGAAAATGGATAATAGTAATAATAATAATTTATTATTGTTGTTGTTATTGTTATTGTTATCATTATTATTATTTTAATAAATTGACAAATTTCGAAATCAATAGACGCTTCTTTTAAACCATTTATTGAACATAGAAAAAGTATTTTCAATTTACATGAATCACATTAAAAATAATAATAATAAATAAACAAAAAAATTAAGCATCTCCAAGAGGCTTTAAAAAAAAACTGCAAGGATATTATTTATCAAATGACATTTCTTATTTGGTACAAATTTAAGATCAACAGACGCCTCTTTATTCGTCTTCCTGAGGGGTGTGATGAAGAACGTGCTGACGTCACTAGTCTGACGACTGCGGAAGTAATCGAGCACAACTCAAGACCAAAACAGTGACATTTGTGTCGTGTTCAATCTGAAAAGAATCGGATATTATTGAATGAACCTCATTTATCGTGTCCGGTCAGCTTTACTGTTATCGCGTCGTGGCTGCGAGGTGATTCGAAGGATATTAAAGCATTTATAGAGTGAAATGGAGGTAAGTGAACGACGTGGAATTTAGCTTTAGCGACATTCAGAGTGACAACACCAGTGAGTGAGTTAAATACTAAACAAGATATTCAACCGAAGGTGTACTGTTATCTGACGGAATGCTAGAGTAAATGTATAGTAGGATAACTTCAGGAAGCAGTCTTCGTTTCAGCTTCAGTCTGCTCATCTCGAAAGCCGAGCTTGTTGAAAGAGTAAAAAAAAAATCACTGTAATGTTGAGACATAGTAGGTATTTATTTTTACCTTGAATTTGGATTTGAGGTGTTCCCTATGAATGAGACCTGACTCCTTGTCCACCAATACTGAGTAAATGGTGAATTACTTTTGATTTGTTGCTTTTAATCCTGCATGAACGTCAAATAGCCCAAAATATTAGTGATATTGTCCAACGATATCAGATTAAGTTACAACAATAAAGTCTTATCAAATAACATAAATTAAGGCAGTCAGTTACAAGCCTCTGTTTAACTTTTTTGTTTCTAATTGTAAAGCAGCACAATAAACAGAGATAACATCAAAAACTAAAATGTTTTTTGAAGTAAAGTAAATGACCAATTCTACTGCCCGCACTGCTCTTTTCACCAATAATCAACCATTGGTGCTAGTTTAAGGCAGAGCAAGTGTCGGCTTTTCAAACATCACAGTAATTTCAACTAGTTGACTTGACCTGTACGAGCAATTGGGTGAATATTTTTTACTGAAGCTGCCAGATAAATGAGTTCCCCTGAGTTCCCACTCTAATTTGAAGGTGGCCAGATTTTGCAAAGTAATATAGCACACAAGCATTCCCAAAAAGGCCCTTTTGGAAAAGTTTAGTTAAAAAATTTTTTTTCCAAAACCCTTCATCCAATTTTCAAAATTTTTGGTGCGTAGGTTGAAGTGGCCATTCCAACCAGACTCAACATTCTGACAGACTGTCATTTTTGGGAAATCTTGTCACATCAAAACGAAAAGTGAGTCAAATACAGCTCTAAGTAATTGAGTAAAAATAGTATATCTTCTTCACAAAAATACTAAGTCAAAAAATAAGTCAGTTGTATGCTGCATTAAATATACTCTGACTAGTACAATTTATCCCCCAAAAAACTATGCAATAGAGTAACTGGAGTCTGTTATAACTCATTCACTCCCGGCCATTTTCACTGAAGCAACCCCCTTCACTCCCGGCTATTTTACTGGATTTTGACTGATTTTGCAAGGCCCACAGAATATGCTGTTGTATTGCTATGAAAACCTGAAACCTACCCAAAAAAAAAGATTAAATCAGGAAAAAAGTATGTTTCTGTCTGTTTCCGTTTTGCAGCAATTAGCATTAGAATATAGCAAAGTGTCATCATTATTCACAAATCTATTTAGAATTCTGAGTAATTGAGGGTATTTTCAACATGGTCCTGGTTCATTTCCTATGATCTGCTGCTACCTGCTACCATTACTTCAAACGTTCTTTGCAGTTGAGAGGCTGCATCAAAGCTTTCTGTATGCTCTAGCATTAAAAAAAAAATAATAATAATAATGTATAAATAAGTTTTTGGGACACTTAAAACATTTAAAATATAATTTATTTATACGTTTTTGGGAGCAAATGAGTTAACCACTTATGCTCCAAACTGAAATGTAACTGAAATTCACGAGAACTAAAGTCAATTTAAACATTTTCATTAGGAATCCCTACTGTGGTTAGCGTAGGTGTTTTATGAAACTCCTCAAACACTTGTATATGAAATCTAACTAATCAAGTAAATAAACGTGCATGTGTCATTGCCTGTAATAATATTTGTAACTTTTATATTTTACTCAGTGTGACATGACTTTTTCACAGGACCCTGGTGGCACAGTAGCTGAGTCTGTGGCTTCACCGCCAGCTGGTGCACCCAAGTCGAAGGTTGTTGTGCACTTGTAATGTGTAAAGCATAGACCCAATTAAAATTCGTTTTTTTTTTGTCTTAATGTGTACAGATACTGCTAATGATGACTGATGATGTTTTATGGTTTTCTTGTTTCTTCCTTCCGAACACTTAGCTGGACACATTGTCCAAAGATGATCTTATTAAATTTACCAAAAAGCAGATGGCTGCTTTCCAAAAGATGAAGAGCAGATGTGCAGGTGATCACATGCTCATTTTCAGGCTGAGGGATAATGAGGTTCAAGCAGTATTTGACCCGACATGCATTTTCAGATTTAGAGAAAGAAGTTGATGCCCTCAAAGAACATTCCAAAAACATCAACATTTCAGATGATGCCACATTAATACAGGTTTGAATGTTTCATATCAGAATTTCATTATTGTATACCTACCAACATAGCTTTGTACTTTACTTGTACTGTGTGTGACAGGAGCTGACGGAGCGGATGGATACATTATTACTGGAGAAGGCAGAAACCCAGCAAAGCCTCGCCCTGACTCGTAAAGAATTGGAGCACACAAAGCAGCTTGCCAAGGTCACCTAAAATACCAAGTTATTAATATGGCAGTTTTAGGAAGTTATACTATGAGGGCAAAAAGATAAGTACAAACGTGTGTAGAACTGAATCTTACAGTCACACTTTGTCTTTGCAGGATGATGTCACAAACCTTGGACATGTCATAGAAGAGCACAAAAGAACAATTGACATTTTAAAGACAAGCGTTGAGGAAGCCAACAGTAAACACCAAAATGAAGTCGCATATTTTCAGAAATTGTTGAAGGAGCGAGAAGTCAGTGATAGGGAGTTAGACAGTGAAAGAGAGAAAGAGAACCCAACTGAGGAAGCCAGCGGGAAATGTCATCCAGAAGAGGACACATTTTCCCCGGAAGTTCATCTCCAAACTCTTCAAGCTGAACTGGAAGCAATCCAAGAAAGAAACTCCAAAGAGATCGCAGAGCTGCAAGAGAGTCATCAGAATCAGCTGACTGAAGCCCAGCAGGAGATCGAGAACCTGAAAGAGGAGTTGACTCAGAGGACTATGCAGCATGAGGAGGAGCTGAGATCTTTGGAGGAGGACTGTGAGATTGAGAGGGAGCGTCTTCTGTTGCTCCAGGAAGAGCTAACGGAGCAGCTGGCCCTCAAAGGTAAAACTAATTTCAATTTAACTTGACATCCATAGACGTCAAAAATTCATTTTAACTATTTTTATTAGTTTAATTTTTTTCCCCCATTTTTGTTAACAAGAGTATGAATACCTAGATTCTTTTTTTGTACATTTAGAACAGATATAAAAATTTGTGATAGTGAAGTCATGCGATTAATTCCGATTACAAATTTTAATTGCCTGATGCCCCTATTTTTTAATAACCTTTTCTTAAAAAAAAATATATATATATTTTTTTTTTTTAATAATGTTTTTCTTAAAGAAAAAAATATTTAAAATTAGGGGCGTCGGGCGATTACAATTTTTAAAAACGCATGACTTCACAAGTTAACTCACGATTAATCACAAATTTTATATCTATTCTAAAAGTACAAAAGTGGGAAAAAATGTTAAACTAGAAATAGTTTAAACAAATTTTTGACGTGTATAGCCGTCAATGGCAGTGAATGAGTTAATCTGAACGTCTTGTTTGTAATTTTATATGAGCAATTTTTGGAGTGTGTACCTTCAATCCAGATATAGTCATATGGGCTCACAGGGCTACCAAATTATTATAATGATTGTTAAGTTAGTTTAAACAAATGTAAGAGTGGGGAAAAACTGAAATGAAAGAACCTAATGTTTACAGTTAACATCACTTTTATTTCAACAGATAGCTACCTCCAGGATGTCCAAGAAGAAGATGAAGAACCTGGTCGAGGTTCAGGGATCGCCAAGATGCTGGCACTGTCGACATGCAGCCAGGCTGAATCCAGCCATGTTGATGGCGAGCTTACACAAGGTGGAACACTGAAAGCGGCCCTGGAAGACATTCACGCTCAGAACACAATGTTACAAGATGAACTCACCCTGCTCAGTAATGTGAAGAGCGAGCTGGAGGCAGAGCTGGAAAAAGTCAAGGATGAGTTCCAGATGGAGAGAGAGGAGATGGACTTCAAAATCAATGAGCTGCAGATGAATCGGGAAAGTGACCCAACAACAACAACAACCCTAAATGTCGCTAATGTTGGGTATGAGACAAACGAGTCAGAGGATTCCAAGGAGCCAGTCCAAGACCGAAATTCACTGGAACAAGATGAGCAAGAGAAGCTCAGGTCCCAGTGTGAGGTCTTGACCCGAGAGAGGGACTCTGCTTTGGCTGACTTCGACCACATTAAGGAAATACTCCAAAACCTGGAAACAGAACTCGGTCAGAAGACAAACGATTTTGTTCTCCAGTACAAAGCCATGAAGGAACAAGAGGAAAAGACTGTAAAGAATCTCCAATGCAAGACAGAGCAACTCAGCCAAGAGAAGGAAGAATTGTCAGCAAAAGTCCGAGAAGTTACAGAAGAGAGAAATATTCTGATGGAGACTGTGGGAGAACTAAAGCTCAAGCTTGAGAGTTACTCTGCTGATGAGCAGAAACGACAGTCCTCTGCAGAGAAACAAACAGCCTTAGCGCAGGAGCTCAATCAATCTGTGGAAAAGCTTACCAGGCAGAATGAAGAGATCCTCTCTCAACTTCAAATAAAAGAAAACATGACTGAAGACCTAAATGAGATGGTGAATATGCTGACTGAAGAGCGAGACAGTACGCATTCCCTGCTTCAGCTCCGAGAGCAGGAGATGCAGGACCTCAAAAATAAAAATGCCAAAGACTTTGAGAGCCTGCTGGATGAGAAGCAGGCGGCACAACTACTGAAACAAGAGACTGAAAGAGAGTTGAAAATGTTGAAAATGGAGAAAGAGAATGAAATGCAGGTTTTAAATGAGGAGAAGGACAAAATGGAGGCAAGCCTGAAAGAGGAAGTGAACAGAATCCAGGAGGCTTTATCGTCTTCAGCACTGACTATTGAAGACATCTCCTCAGAAAATGCTTGCCTCCATCAAAAACTGGAAGAGACTTTAACTACACTTTCCCAAACCCAGAAAGAGCAAGAACTTTTGGGCTCCAAGTTGGCCACCGCAGAGGCTCAATTGGAGCAGCAGTCTTCCCAAAAAAGCCACCTTGAAGCCAAGGGGAATTCTCTGACAGAAGACGACGCAATCGCTGGGAGTGAACTTGAAGCTCGGTGTGAAGCACTAAAAAACACAAAGGAAGAAATGGCAGACCTCCAAGTACGCTTAGAAGAGTTGGAAAAAGAGAGAACCCTGTTGAAGAGCTGTCTTGAAGAGGCTCGAGCAGAACGACGTCCTGAGGCGATGCCAAACGAGCTCCGGGCTGTGCAGCTGGAGAGGGACACGCTGAGAGCCAACCTGGAGGAGACGTTGAGGGATACCGCAGGGCTGCTGAAGGACTTGAACGATATGAAGTTACTCAATGAGAAGATGTGCGCTGAGAATCAGATGTTACAAGCACAAGTAAATCTGATGTCCCAAGAGAAGGAAGAGAAGGCGCAGGCTGACATTGACGCTTTAGAGCGAGAACGTACGGAATTCAAACAAGAGCTGTTGGACAAGGACTCACAAATATCACAGTTAAGGGCTGAGACGGCTGCACTGCAGGTCAGTGTCGAGTCTCGTGTTCCTTCTTTATATGCTTGTATGTGTTCAATTTGAAGAAGGTTGTACGAGTGTTTTACATCTTTTTCTCTGTTTACCCTGTTATTGTGTCAGGATTCGTCTGCTTCTGAAGAAAAGAAATCCACGGATATTACACAGAAAATAGGTACAGTCTTCTCTTTGAGACAACACTTTTTTCTTTTCTTTTTTAATCAGCCTTGGCCTTATTTTTGTCCAATCCGTAGAGTAAATAGCTAAAAAAAAATACATGTGTGTGATGGGCTTGTTTGGAGATGCGCAGTTAATCGAAATTCAATTACAATTTCAATTATTACACTCCACTACTACAAAATCAGCATAATCATAAAAAAATATTATTAACTCATTCACTGCCATTGACAGCTATAGATGTAAAAAAAAAATGTTTTTTAAACTATTTCTATTAGTTTAACATTTTTTTTCCACTTTTATTAACAAGAGTATAAAAACCTCGATTTTTTTTTTATTGTATATTTAGAACAGATATAAAATCATGAGTTAACTAGTGAAGTCATGTGATTCATTACGCCCCTAATTTTTAATAATCTTTTCTTTTTTTAAATATATATTTTTTTAAAGAAAAAATTATGAAAAATTTGGTGCGCCAGGTGATATATTTTTTTTAATCATAATTAATTGCATGACTTTACTAGTTAACTCACGATTTAAAAAATAAAAGAAAAAAATATTTAAAATTAGGGGCGTCAGGTGATTAAAATTTTTTATTGAAATTAATCACATGACTTCACTAGTTAACTCACGATTAATAACAAATCTTATATCTGTTCTAAATGTGCAATTAAAAACAATTTTCTAGGTTTTCATACTCTTGTTAACAAAAGTCGGAAAAAATGTTAAACTAATAGAAATAGTTAAAATGAATAAGCGTCAATGGCAGTGAATGAGTTAATCCTAATTTTGAGTTGTTTAAATTGTTTAAATTTAAATGAACAAATATTTGTACCTTTTAAACATTTTTAAATTACTAATAAATTTAGTTTCATCCAAAAAGAACCCGCAAATTTATAATGTTTCAAAAATTTTTATTTGTCTTAATAAATTTTTGTTCAAACATTTTCTTGTTTTGTACCAAAAAATAAATGATCGAGCAGCCCTATTTGGAGATATTGAATAGCGGGTGGAATACTGTTGTTGATGAAAATGAAATGCCTTCCTTTCATTTTTGGAGCATTATTGTTAAGACTTTTGCAAATTATTTCAGGTGAATTGGAGAAGGACAACAAAGAGAAGGATGAGATGATGATCAAAATCAAGGCAGTGGCTGTCAAAGCAAAGAAGGAGCTGGACACAGCTAAAAAAGAGGTGCAGTGAATCATTTATATGATGTGAAGAGACACACTTAACTCAATTGAAAACTGCACTCACAGGTTTCTTGAAGTGTCCTTACCTCAGTGTTTATGCAAAAAAATAATAATGGGTTTGGATAATTTTCTTTTTCAGGTTGCAACCCTTAAAGACGAAATAGCATCTCTAAAAGCCGAGCGAGAGAAAGTGAATATCTCGATGAAGGACATTATCCATAGTGCTGAAGGCTACAAGGTATTTATTGTCTTAGACTGCAAAAAAAAAACTGCCAAGAAATACCGTAAATCACATTCTGAATTAGTGATTGAATTATTGTGTGATGTACGGATTAGAATCAACAGAAAGGGAAATTGAAGTTGGTGGAAATGAAGATGTTGAGGTTTTCTCTTCGAGTAACCAGGTAGGATAGAATTAGAAATGAGATCATTAGAGGGACAACTAAGGTTAAATGTTTTGGAGATAACGTTGGAGGGACGAGATTTAGATGGTTTGGACACGTTAAAAGGTGATATAATAAGTGTATTGGTAGAAGGATGATGAGGATGGAGCTGCCAAATGAAATGGTTGATAGATGTGGTGATAGAAAAAATGAGGGCAGTTGTTGTTAGCGAGGAGGATGCAAATGGGAAATGATGCACCGTGGCAAGAAGATAAAAATGGGTTGAATTTGTTTATTTAAAAAAAAAAAAGAGAGAGAGAGAATGTCTTGGAATTTAATGTTATGATGAAAATAACATGTAGCCAAAGTAAACAATATCAGCATCTGTGCGTCAGATCAAATCAGCATAAAGCCATTTCATCTATTGTTTAGGAACTCGGGAAAGAAAAAAGTGGGGGGAAAAAGCATTTTCCATTTAAAAATAGAGTAATCCCAGCAGTTTCCATAACCAGCCCCCCTTTCCTGACGCTCCTTTCGGTATAAACAAAATCACTGAGTCGCATCTAATGACCGCCATGTCCCCGACTCAAACGTAAATGCAGGTAATATCTGAGATGCATAAAGTTTGCCTTCAATGAGCTCTCTGTGTCGTATGTGTGTGTGTAGAACCTGCAGATGGATTACGACAAACAGACGGAGCAACTGGATAAAGAGAGAGAGAAGGTGGAGGCAGCGGAGAGACAGATCGCTGACCTGACCAAACACCTCAACAGTGCTGTCACGCAGGTAACACAAATACACGTTTAATCACCAACATACACGTTACCGTGGACAAATACAAACTTGCTCACGCTAGCTAGTAACTCTTAAGGCAGTGCTCCTTCATCCTGATAACAGGCCTCCGAATACCTCTCACACATGTCACTTTCCATCCTATTTACAGCCCGGCAACACTTCGCCCAGTTATGCTTGGCAGTGCGGCACTCACAAATGGCCCCATCCGATTTGAGTGGGTGAGCCCAGGAGGAGTTTGGTTTATAGTGACTGAATGCTCCTCTCGCCCAAACTCATAACTGTCTCTTTGCAATAAGAACCACAGGCAGGTAAATGGAGCACAGTAAAGCTTCCATCTGCCGCCCGGCATTGCAGCGCCTTTTTCCAAGGAGGCGGGTTTTTTTTTTGAGTGCGCTCATTGGTCTCAGGGGGAGAAGGCAAACTGGAAGCCAGTCAGGGAATTTAGAGTACATCTGGACATCTCTGTTTACTAACCGTAGTGTCAATGTTTGGCTGACAGATGATGAGGAGACGGCAGTTGCTGGTTCAGTGTTCCTTGCAGACGGAGCCCGCAGAGTGCTGCTGCTGTCAGATTTGCATGAGCAGTTTTCAAATGTTGTTGTGAAGATGTAGAATATATTCGCTCATTAGCATTTTCCAGCTGAGACATTCAATTTGTTGTTGTGGGGGTTGTCAGGCTTTAACGTCTCAGTGGAAATATTAAAACGGGAATGTTTGAATAAACATGGAAGTCAACCCCCCCCCCCCCCCAATTTTTTTTTTTTTTTTTTACAATATGTTCTATGCAGCTCCACTAGTCTAAATATGGTATTCTGGTTAATATTGTGTTAGTGGAATATGAGTTAAGCAGCAAAATCCAGCCGTTTTTATCCATCTCGGGGCGGCCATATTGCCACTTGCTGTCGACTGAAGATGACATGAATGTTGCTCAGGTCTCAGGTCACAACCAATCACAGCGTAGCTTCAGAAAACAGATGAGCTGTGATTGGTCGTTGCCTGAGCCCTGAGCAACTGTGATGACATCTTCAGTCGACAGCAAGTGGCAAAATAGCCGCCCCTGAGATGGATAAAAATGGTTGGATTTTGCTTCATAACTTATATTCCACAACTATAATATCAATCAGAATGTCATGTTTAGACTAGTGAGGTCACTAAGGTTGGCTTCCACTTTAAAAAAAAAAATCTTAGCTCATTGTAACACCTTAGATAATAACAAACCCTTATAATGGCAAGAATGTTTTTATTTACAGGTGGATTCGATCAGCAGTGAGAAGGAGGACCTTATTGCCGCTCTGGAGACCTCCAGGAGCACGGTGAAGCAGATTGAAGCTCAGATGCAAGAGCTGGAAAAGCATTCAGCCAGTCTAGCAAGAGATATTTTAGCGGAGAAGGCAATAAAAGACCAAAAGATGAAGGTAGAAACCATGAATGCCAAACATTTGCCACTTTTAATTTACTTAAAATTTGAATGGAAGATTGTGAGGTCCAATCAATTAAATGATATACATATTATATATTATTATATTATATTTATACAAATGTGTTTTATGCACCTGGATGAATAATGAAAAATTATATGCAGACATATTTTCTTGTCATTTTCATAAAAAGTAACATCGCTTCACAAATGTTTTTTTTGTCAAACACAGTTTTAATATCATCCCATTATGAAATATTGTGCAGGGAAAACCCACATAGTATGTAGAAGTAAGTACAGTACCACCATCTTGTGGCATCTAAAGGCAATTAGAAGCATTTTTGGTCGTGGGCATCAATTATTTGCTGATTTTCACTTTTCGCTAATGATGGCCAAATAAAGCTTCATGAAGCACTTATGTTTTGTTTTGTTTTTCACTCCACTAAAACATACTGCAAGTGCTTCATGAAGTTTCATTTTCCCGTCATTAGAACACATAACATTTACTGTAGTTGATTTAAAAAAAACAAACGCTTTTGTAATAAACCTCCATGTGTGTGTTTCAGGATCTGTCAAGGGCCACAAAGGATGCGGATGAGCTAAAAGCCCAGCTCAGCAAACAGCAGCAGCAGTCGCAGCACACTGCCCAGGAGCTGGAGCAGCTACGCAAGGTACAACAATTCAGTACGACACACAGCTTTTTAGCCTTTCCTGTCTCTGAGGAGTTCTCCAGTCAAGTGCTGTGACCGGTGATGGCTGGCCTGCAGCTACAGCAGTAGCTCTCCAGAGAGAGAAAGAGCAAATGTTAGCCCACAGCAAAGGACAGTGCTGCTGCTTTTCCATTAGCTGAGACGTTGACAGAACAGAAGTTTACACGAAGGCTGCTGGGAGGTCTGACTTTTCAATGCGTCCTGTCCATATTGTTAGTGCTGTTTGAACTTTTGATACCGAAACCGACTGTGACACATAATGTAATATAAGCACCACAAAAACGGAACATTTCAGTGATTATTTACCATCCATGCTCTGACTAGGAGGCGCAGCAGAACTCTCTGTTGGACATGGAGATGGCCGACTATGAACGTCTGGTCAAAGAACTCAACGCCAAACTCTCTGAAAAAGATGAGTGTTCTGAGGAGTTAAAGGCTCAAATAACCAAACTGACTGAGGAGGAGGAAATGCTCAAACAAGAAATTGGTATGCCTGATGCTTTGATGTCATTTCATTTTCAGGGAACCATGAGTTAATATGGAAGACCGTTCATTAACTCTTTTACTGCCACACGTTATCCATAAAACAACCCAGACAGTGCCAGCCAATCTCGAGCATTTTAACTCATCTTTCAAGGCAAACAATGTTGTGTACTATACAAACATGATGGGTAACAAATGAAAGAACGCGTTCCATTTTTTTCATTAGAAAAAAAGTATGTTTCTACCTTATTCCGTTCTTTAATAATCACCATTTAAAAATAGGTAATTTGGTGACATTGAGCGACAATTAAAAATAAGCTTTTTGTGAAAATATACATTTTCTGCACACCAGTGACTTTGACTCTAATATTTTTTTGTTTAGTGACGCTCTGTGAATTATATTTAATGTGACAAAGGCTTTGGTCATTCACGTCATCCTTGAAAACGTTCTATTTCCTACGATCCGCCATGTTTCACTGCAATTGCATACATCGGCAGAACATTGAAAAGAGATACAATGCTGCCATCTGCTGGCCATAGTGAGTGGGTGTTTGTGATTTTACAACTCCATTGAGTAGGCAGCGCTGCGCAACAACTTCCACTGCCCATTGAAGGGGAAAAAACGTAGTAAACGTCAATTAACGTTTTTGGCGACATTCATTTGGATTTTAGTAAACGTCATTTAACGTTTTTGGCTGTTAAAGAGTTAATGTCGTTAACTTCAGTTGTTAACTTACTAAACACTTTGACAATTGCGTTCTACTATTTTGCGATGTTGATTTAAATCTGATTAATTGTTCCGTCCTACTTGGTGTGTGACAGCATTAGTTTGTCACCTTTTTATTTATGTTTGTTTCTGCGAATTTGTGTGCCCAGAAACTTTGAAATCCCAGTTGGACCAAGGGGAAGAGAAAACCGCCAAAATCAAACAGTTGCTGGTGAAATCTAAAAAAGAGTTGTCTGATGCCAAAAAGCAGGTCTGTTACACTGCCACTTTATGTGCTGATTAATGGTTATAATTACAAGGCCATGCTATTGGGAATAATGAGTGAGATTGTTATTACGTTTACTGACATTTTCACACAAACAGGAAAACTCCCTGGCACTGTTGCAGGCCTCGTTAAGAGGAGAGCTAGAGGCTAACCAGCAACAGTTAGAAAGCACCAAAGTAAGGCATCTATAACATCACCATTTGGCAATTTAGCTTCAAACATAGCACATTATGTTGTGTGTTTGTTTTCATTTAAGATTGAGGTTTGTGACCTGACAGCTGAGCGCCATCGTCTGCAGGACCAACTCAGGTCTGCATTGGAGCAACAGCAAAGGACCAGCAGCTCTCTGCAGCAAAGAATTAACAGCCTGCAGCAGGAGAGTGATATTGCTAAGGTGCAAACATACAACCTATTTGACACCTTTGCTTTTCAGTGTATTTTCTAGAAAGGCCCATCCTCAATTTTGACAGATCAACTCACTGGTTTTCTCCTGCTATAGTATAGCACTCTCAAATTGCTTTAGGGGAAGTTGTAATTACAGACTCTTGCTTCACCACTTTTATATAGACAAACAAAAAGAAATGTTTTGATGACATTGCACTGTTGCAAGCAAACTTTAGATTATTTTTATTTGAATTAATTGATCACAATCCAACCAAGATGTTTATGTGAAAGCATTCAATTGCCTTATTTTCCACATATTTGTTCATTGTGTATGTCGTCTCTAGGCTGAACTTGTGACAACTGCTGAGGAGTTTGAGGGTTACAAGGTTCGAGTACATAATGTGCTAAAACAGCAAAAGAGCAAGCTCAATGGGCATGGTGAAAGCGATGCCAGCAGGCTAGAAAGGTAAAAAAAAATATAAAAAAATTAAAGGCAACAACAAAGCATGGTCAATTATAAGAACATCCTGCTGCACATGGGATTTGACGTTTATTAGAGTTTGATGACTGACATGAATGTGTCAATCTGCCAGAGAGCAGTTGTTGACTCAGGTGGACGAGTTGAGGTCCAGACTTGGAGAGAGCCAGCAGACTCTCCAGAGCAGCACGGCAGAGCTGCAGCAGCTCCAGACTGAGCATGACGCTCTGTTAGAGCGACACAACAAAATCCTGCAGGAAAATGTGAGCAAGGAGGCCGACCTCCGAGAGAGGTGAGACATTTTTAGTTAGCTAATATTATCACCGCCTCAATTTCGAGCATTTTCTTCTGTTGAATTTGTTTGCCACTCTTAACCCAGCTACTCTGAATCTGAAAGCTTTTTTTCATATTCTTGCTTCTTCTCCCTCCTCCAGACTGCTGTCGGTGCAGTCCGAGAACGTGGATCTGCGGTCAGAGTTGGCTCAGGCTCAAGCTGACTCATCTTCGCAGATAGAGGCCCAGCGACAGACGCACAGGGAGCAGCTGAGGACGCTGCAGGACGACCACCGCGCCACAGTTGAGACGCTGCAGGGACAGCTGACTCGTGTTGAGGAGCAGCTCTTTAACCTGCAGAGTCAAAACAGTGAGTATTGGGGAAACATTTGAACCTGAATCATTAGATTTTCTTTTTTTTTTCTGGAGAGCTCAGTATTGTTCATTCGGTAATTTTACCGATTTGACATGTCATCCTTTTTTGTTTTTTTTTTGTATGTGGGTGAGAATGTGTATATGCGTGTGTGTGTATTCATTAGTTCACCTAAAACCTATTAAAAAATCCCATACCGTTCACCTAAACCGAACACTTCCAGCCAGAGATGTGAGGCCGTCAGGAGACCCGAGGAAGGACCAAAGAAAAGAAAGGAAAGTGAAGAATCATTAGATTTTCTTATACACTAGCCTTTAAGGGTGGGTAAAGGTTGTACAAGAAGTAATGTTTGGTTCAACTTAGCTTAGCTTAGATGACTTTGGAAACATAACATGATACCCAAAAAATGCTGAAAGTAATGCTAAAAAAAGATCCTAGACAACAGCACAAGCAAAACACGGCCATCTGCTGTAAAAGACAGCACTGATCCCAAACAAAATCATCAAGGGTTTCAAGTTTTCCATCTTGTTAATTCCACGAGAGAACTGATGCAAGCGAGAGGTAAAAGGATGGCAGGTCGTTGGTGTGTTTATCGGTTGGAAGCTCATTCGTCACTTCCCACACAGCTGCCGCGTGGAGTCAAACAGCAAATACACACACGCAGCAAGGGCTTGGAAAATGTCAGGTGTTGGCGACTGCTCCGCTCCGATCCCGCCTCTCAGTGTGCCGAGCAGCTCACCGTGGCATCTGGACAGACGCATCATTAGTGGCTCGCACGTGCATGCCAGGCTGTGAAGATGGGGCCCAATGTTCGTCCTTACCAAAGTCATATTTCAGTCTGCCACCATATTTGACTTGTATGGTAGCTAAATGATGATTTTGAAGTTAAATGCATGCAGAAATGTAGTTTTGCCCTGCTTGTCTTTTTTATGTATGGAGAAATGCTTTAAAAAAGATGACAATGTGGTTTTTGATTGATACTTTTATTGGTATTAATGCAAGACTGCACTGGATCCTCCTGAGTGGTAAACCTACAAAATAAACACCTTTAGACTGCTCTAAACACACTCTTTTAGGTGGAAGAGGCTCAAAAGTGGAGGTGGAGAGGTGATGGTTTGTTGACTGAGCTTGTCAGGTTCATTAATCACAATAGTCTGCTGTCCACCAACTCGTAAGCCCCCTTTTTGCTCACCTATCAGGTGCCACTGTTGACCAGCTAAATTTGTGTCTGCTGCCCCCTTATGTTGTTATTAAATAAGAGCAAAAACATGAACAGAGAACCAAGAAAAAACTTCACTCTGATTTGGAAAAAGGATAACAGCGTAAGGCTTTACAATTCATTTCAGATTTACATGTTTCAAAAATGTGTGTCTTCAGGCTCCGTGTTGGTCCAAGCCAGTCGGAAGCCTCTTGATACTCAGCGCAGAACTGCAGACCAGAATCAGGCTGCGCTGGGACCAGTTTCCCCAGGTGACCCCCAGTCTATGGCCAGGGAAGAGTGTGAGGGCATGGAGACCACAGAGAATGAAAGCACCTCCCCTACATCACTACTTTCTCTGGAGCACCTTCTCATGTCACCGGACCCCAAGCAAGGTGGGTTCAAACCAAGATTTGCACTCATGAGATTTACTTTGGGAATGCACTGTTCACTTTATTGTTATTGTTTAAATAACCGGACCTCAGAGTTATCATATATGCTCTTACAGCTTCTTTTTTATTATTATTATTATTATTAACCTATGTTGTGTTTGGTCTCCAGAGCCTTTCGTGTGGACTGTCGAACCCACGAAAGACGAACTTACACACAAGCTGACCACAGCCACACGCAGTCTGGAGCACATAAACAGCCTCCTGCATGAAACTGAGGCTACCAATGCTGTCCTCATGGAGCAGATCAATGTAAGTGAGCTAACACTTTTTTACTATGCATGTTTTTAAGACAACATTAAACAGCACTGACTCACAGTGGGGGAAAGTAATCTCTTTGGGAGATTCTGGAATAAGGGTAAGTTTCACACACAGTTTTGCTAGCATGTTAAGTTTAAAGTAATTGTCACTGTTAATATACGTCACACCAGATGCTGATGTTGTCATTTGTCTGATTGCGGGTTGTGTTCTTAAAGGGAAAAAAAAGTCCTATTCAAATCAATTAATGGTATTTATACATTGTTTACCTTAAGAAAACAATATACACTGAATTGTGAATTACAGTGAATTGTGTTTATTTGTCATTTTCACACAAATAGTAGGATTTTTACAACAAGTTGCATCAATATACCCAAAAGTCAATTTATAGAGGACGGTATGCCCCAACAGTTACATCAAAAAGTTTTGCATTGTTTATAGTGCCCGCTTTGTCCAATAGAAAGTACAACTTATGTCCCTTGATTTTGAGGGGAATGTATGAGGGGGACTCGTGTCTGTGGGCGTGACAGGCGACCTGGGACAACGGAACCGTTATTCTTTGGCCGTGGCCCATCCCCAGAGGTGACTGTGTGGTAACTGACACCATCTTCCCACCTCGGAATAAAACCACCTGACTGACAGAGCGCCTACAAAACAGAATTCCCAGTCCCAGTATGCATGCTCCTATTGTCGCACATCCCAGCGTGAAGCCGTACCTCCAGGTGTTGGACCCCAGGTTCATTTCAAAACTCCACATCCCAGCCAAAGCAGTGCTGGTGGGAGTTTTTCTTTTCTCCTGCTCCCGAGTGGGTCCGGTGTCTTTGAGGCCGGTGTAGGCGAAGTGAGCCATGTACGACCAGAAGACAAACTGCCCCCCGCAGAAGACAGATATGAGGCGGAAAAAGACCGTTCGGTCGTGTTGGAACAGGGTGATGTCTCTGGGGGGCTCGGTGTAGAGGCCGCGGTGTGCGAAAACACGTCTCCCCGGTCCAGCAAAACACACATGGGCAAGCCGGATAGACTTTCCGCTCACTGGAAACTTTGACCGCAGTAACGCGTCTTTTTGCTTGATAGTGATCGACCAGAGTGGACGTAGTGCGCCGCAAATGCGAAGCAAACTCATTTTGTGTGATATTAGATGTAGAGAAATCCGACTAACAGTTTGTCACGTCACGTTACCAGATCTATTTCAGCAAACGTCGTTCCTCCGACAAACAAGTCCGTGCTCAGAGGGCGCAGCCATTTTTGGTTATGACGTCATCGCGTAAACTACGGAAAGCGCAGTCGACCAAAAATGTCTAATTTTTATTTTTAATGTATTTATTTATTTACCTAATAACGGGCTATTCGGCTTCTTGGTTAAATTTCAGGATAAACGTAAAGGTATAAACACTGACAGGTGAACTTAATTATTAAATTTGCAAGGCTCCAGACTAACTTTGTTTTTTGTTTTTGTAATACAATACTAAGAACGTAGTGAACCCTAACCTGTACACACTGCAATTTGGCTTGCAAATAAATATTCAAGCTGAATATCACTAACTAATCCTTAACTGTGAGCAGTGTACTACTGTAAAAAATAATAATCATAGAGCAAATAACTGTATTTGGTAACTTAAACTATACTCGAAATTGAGGCCTCATGCCTCACTACAATTAAGCTTGGCCAATCAAGAAAGAAAGCATTAAAAAATGTTGAAAGGTAACTATCATTGAAATATATAGTGCCAAAATCAGCTGCATACTTTTTAGTATATATATTTCACATGTATCATCATATTTCATATCAGCATTTTGAGAGCTTGAGTATTTTCGTAGACTTATTGAATACATAAAATGTTGCCGTATCTTCCAATCTTGCAGCTGTTGAAGAGTGAAGTACGTCGGTTGGAGCGTAACCAGGAACGGGAGAAGAGTGTGGCTAACCTGGAGTATCTAAAGAACGTTTTGCTGCAGTTCATCTTCCTGCGGTCTGGAAGCGAGAGGCAGGCACTGCTACCTGTCATTCACACCATGTTACAGCTCAGCCCAGATGAGAAAAGTAAACTGGCTGCCATTGCACAAGGTATAGTAATACACATATTTTTTTATAATTCATTATACAGAGGTACTAATTTGTGCTCTCTGCAGGCGATGAGGAGGCATCAGGGACTCGGGGCTCAGGCTGGGGATCTTATCTCCACAGCTGGTCTGGGATCAGATAGACCAATACAGCATCAGCCAAGAGAAGAGGTCTGGAAATATGGACATGACTTGAAGTCAGGATAATTTGAAGGACAAAGGAATATACATTGACAAACATTTTACTGATCATGAAAACCAAAAATGTGACCTTTTTTTCCACCTCAAAGTAGAATGAGTTGATAGGTACAATTTATTGCTCTTACAGTTACTGACAATATACTGTGTGTTTGTATAGCATTTGTTTATTCATAACGCAGCTAAGGGCTCTTCCAGGAGGTGGAGCTCATGAGGCATTATAAAAACTGAATCTGTCTGGACAGTCCTTTTTTTTTTGTAGCTTTATGCTTCAGATTTGGTTGTTAAGTTATTTTCTAGATTCTGATTTTCCAATCAACATTTTTAATGGGCCAATTCATTCATCTGATTGTACTCTTCTATCCTATTATAAATTGCTTATTCCAGGCCATACTGTTGTCCTACGATATTTAAATGTATTCCAAATTTGCCAGATTAAAATTAAGGAATTTTTAGAGGTATATTACATTATATATATATATATATATATATATATATATATACGTACACACATCCACTTAACATTTCTTTAATTCCATATTTGCTTTCAAACATGTTGTACATTTGGTGTTTGTTTATTAAGATTCAGGTATGATGTTATTTATCTCTGTTATTAAAAATGAACTAGGAATGAATTGGCCTTCTTTTCGCAGGCTTCCCTGACCAATATGTTATTTTTACTTTTGCCTGGAACTCTGAAAATGAACAGCTGTAAATTTCACCCATGAAGATGTGATTTATTCTTTCTTGTTTAGCATTTTATTTATTTTTTCTATTGCACTTTCTTAGGTTAATCTTCGTTAACTTAACCATAATCAAAGTTTAAACAAAATGTGTTTATTGCAATCACTTTCCTTTCTCATCTCAGTGGCAGCTGATTGTGATTCCTTCCACATAAATGAGTGTTAATTTTAATGAATGGTTTTATAGTTGATATGGTAAGCATCATGTAAACCTTGCCAATTCAGGCAATTATAAATTAGGGTCTTCATAGAAGTGATTCAGTACAGCAAGTTAATCAGCTTGGTGTCAATTATGCTTGCCTATCTGCTTTGATTTGCAAATATGAAAAATGAAGTTCTATGATACAATAAAAATTCTATTTTGAGCTTCCATTTAATTGTCGTCCATTCTACCGTCTACAAATAACATTTATTAATAACATGCAGTTGCCCTACAGCATTATGGTAAATATGTTGGTTTTTTTTTACTGTAGAGTAAAAAGTGTCACTGATGAGCCCCCGTGACTGCTGTTTGTCCAGAAGTTCATGCTTGCCTATCTGGGTCAACAACATGAATTTTCCGTTTTGATTTTTAAGCAGAGTCCTTTTCTTTCCATGAATAATAGTCTGTTGCTGTCAGAATATCAATTCCCTCCCATAGCCAGGAGGCGGGGTTCTAAGGATTTCCTTTTAAGGGAATAAATGTGGTGCTTCTACTATAATGATACTGACAGCCTCTGGAGGAAACAAATGACTTCTGTATCTGTTGAGGGAAAGACATGCTACAACGATTTTGCTTCCCAGTGGACACATTTGCTGTTATCCTGTGTTAATGTTTTTATTTCTTCCATTTTAAAATAGCATCCATCAATCTCTCTTTTTGGAAGTGCAGAGGTGCAAGCGAGTTTGGCAATTAAGATGTGTATCTTATTAGTGGGTATTCATTAAAAATATCAGTGTTTAAACTTAAAATACGCGTGCTTGGAATTTACTGAGGAAAAAAGGATGCTATTGATTGAAAGTTACTGTACATACTGTATGACATTTTCTCAGTAAAAAAAAAAAAAAAAACGCTTGCCAGTTAGTTACATTGAGCAATTTGGATCCTAAACATTGTATGTAAGAGGGCATAATGTCGGAGAAATAGTTTGAAGTGTGGGTTGATTTCGGCAGAAAAATGCGATACAGCGGTGAAGATTACTGTTCGTAAAACATTGTATAAAGTCAGACTAACCCTCAGTAAGAGTTCCTTTAAAAAAAATAAAAGTATCTATAGGTCAAAATTTAGGGTCACGCTATTAAGAAAGACAAATATTTTATTTTGTTTAGTGTAACGTTTATGGTTATTAACCTACTCGCTAGTTTTATTGTGTGTGTATATAGTGCAAATATTTATTTTTAATGCATAATTGTTTTACTTTGAAAGTCTAAAGCGGAAGTGTTGTGTCCAGTTATGGCTAACTTAAAGGCGTCAGACCCGCTTGAAGGAGGCCTCTCTTCTCGCCATCGTTGAGCGGAGACCACCGCTCGCTCCTAGCGTTCCATCCGAGACCTTCAACATCTGTCACCCCGAACGCAGAAAGAACAACTCCGGTCCGGGAAGCAGCCAAAAGATGCTCGCTATTACTGAAATGACAAATGGGTGAGCCAAAAATTCATCTTATCTCCCAACGGGCACATTTTCTTGAAAAGTTGGGAAGTTGACAGTTTTTTTTTTCTTGATGGGAAAGAGGGGGGCAATACTGTCCCGGCATTTTGTCTTCTCCCAAATAACTCGGTAAAGTTACATTTAGCTATGATAATATAGTTCAAATGTCCGTGGGATGTGTGTGTCGATCAAGCTTTCCAGTTTCTACATCTTTTCATCTCTTCAATGTAACAAATTCAATCTGAAGATCGTAAATCTGCTTGCTCGCTCGCGCCCCCTACTGTTCTCTTAATGGGAGAACTTGACACTGATCATTTCCAAAATCTAAATACAGCTAATTCCTTCACTTCAACATAGTTTCTTTGCACCAAAATAGCACCAAAGTAATATTTTTCTATAAATAAATAAAAAAACACTGCCCATTTTTCCCAGTTATAAAGGGAATTGAACGCCTTTGTAAGTTGTTGTAATTGTATATAGCAATTAAAATGATTTTCTTGCATTTAGAGCAGATCTGCCCCCTTCTCTGTCCAAAAATACCCAACACAGCTTTCTGCACCACTTCCTGTACGTCCACTCCCTTGCTTGATTCTTTGTGCACTCCCCTCTTAATGGTGACAGTCTGGCATGAATCTGACTTTCAAAAAGCTGCCTACGCTACACTTTTTACGAAGTAAGCATTCTTTATGCGAGTGTAAGACATTTTGCCTCCTTGACGTCTACACTTTTGTTGCTACAACTTGAGCTCGTCCCAGTTTCCAGCTTGAACGTGACCTTGTTTGGAAGAGCGCTGTTTCTTGTGCGATGAAGTATGTAACACCATTACATTGTTTTTGTTAAATGTTCATTCCATATGTAGATTGCATTCTACAATATCCTTTATATTTGTTTTGTCACACTTACAGTTCTTACAGTTCCTGTAGATTATTGTAAACTTTTTGGGCCGGGATGTCAATTATTCACAGATTGTTGCTACTAAAATGAGTTAATGTAATAGGTTACCTGATCATGTTATCCTAAGGTTGTCTATTTATGATGGTTTTGCATACCACCCCTAGATATTTTTTTCCCACTTTTTAAGCCAGCGTGCGTTTGGGTCTGCAATAACAACTAGGCTTACTTTCAGTCTGATTTCTCCTCGCACCTCCCAACCCCACAAACAGTCTCTTACTACTCTCTTTCTCCTCATCCTCCTTGCACCTTCTCTTCATTCCGCTCTTCTGTGCTTTTTCACCCCTTTTCTCGCAAACACATTCTGACATATGACCACAAATGGACACGCACACTCACATTGACACCCACCCCCATCAGGCACACACACACACACACACACACACACACAGGAAGTGATGTGGCCATGAGATAGAAGCAGTAGTGTTTGCAGTGACAGAAAAAGGAACTTTAGCAACACCCAAATGATCCTCATTCCTGTCTGACATATCACACCGGTAAGACGCAGGTAACCGTACGTGTTGTTATGTTGCTTAATTAACCCATATTTAAATCTAAATGATTCTGAACCGTAGCTTTACAATCTTTCTGTTTATGAACTACATTGTGTTACTTCCTCTTATGAATGAGCCATTGCAGGAGTTAATTTTCACAAGGATGCAAACTTTTTTTTTTGCATTTTTGCTCTCAATCTGATTTGAAAGATATTTGGAGACAAAAAACGAACAAACTGTTTTCCAAGTGGGAATTCGAGCAGAAGTGCTGTTGTACTTCCATTGTCCACATAGTGGCAGTGAGGTCATTTGGAATTATGCATTCCGCTTGTTTATACAAATTCCAAATATACTTATTATCAAAATGAATATTCCTGAAGTATAAAATGAGAATAGACTGACTGCAATAATAACCGTGCAGGCATCTACTTGAAACTGATGCTTAGTTGTGCAGTACAATATTTGAGTTTTCAACACCAACTCTCATTTATATATTTTTTTTCTACCATTTGATGTTTTTTTTGTTTTCATGATATCAAATTGTATTCTTTCTTTTCATTCAAATTGTGAAGAGAAGCAATGTTCCTATCGGTTTGATTTGTTGCATGTCTTTGACGAAAGCGTATTGTCTGCAGTCACTGTCATGCATTATTCATCGGTTGACATTCTCATCTTTCAAAAGCTTACTGTGACTGCTGAGGGGGAAAAAAATGGTGAATTTTGATCATGAGGATAAGATATTCAAATGAAAAAACTGCAGGTTGACTTGTGAGGCAGTATTTTGATTCACCCCAGAAAAAAATAAAAAATTTCAAGACTCAGTTTAAGCATTTGTGAGGTTAGTTAGGCCAACTGCTTCATCGCCATGTGTTTATTTTCAAGTGATACATCATCTCCATCTAGTGGACGGAAAAGGGAGTTCAACAAGTTGTGACTTGTGTCCGGAAATGTATCCCAATCAAGTCTTTCAGTTTACTACTATTTACTTTCTTTGTTCCCGGTGGCCCATCGGCCTTCAAACAGTGGTCCTTCGACAGAAGATGACGGTCTGTCAAGTAAATGGGTTGTTTGGCTCAATAAGGTTGCGAAACACAATTCCACAATTTGTTCACATTATTCCCGTGACATAGACCAATCCATGGTGGACTTGGACTTGATTCCGATACAAGTAAATAGTCAAATGCCTCCCTCGGAACAGTCTTCTTCTGTTCCGGCATGAAAAAGGTGCATGAAGATTTTAATGATCAAGCACACTTTTGTCAAAGGTTAGATTTATGGCCTACTGTATGTTTGTCCCTATTGTGGTATTCTGCTGACATCCTTGGATTCTTATTTTCCCACCAATGAGGCAGTGAGTCGTAGGCGGCAAACAGAAAGTGGAGGCGAAGGCCACAATGTCTTTCTCCTCCTTCTCTTCTCCACTCAGTCACTTCCCGTCTACCTGCAGAAGGCAGTCAAAGAGGCAGTTGATAGGTGAGCAGGCGGTGCTACCACACCTCTGCACGTCCTTCCTCAAGACCGCGTGCCCTGGAGGTGTGTCAGTCCGATAAGGGGGCTAGAGCGACACCAGCCTAATCTTTTGATTTGGAACAACCCCGAACACGCACACTTTCTCTGGCACATTACTGGCCCAGCGGGACGACGTTCGCTAGCGGCGGACAAGGAAGGACGGGCGGAGATGAACTCTTTGAGACTCAAGGCGTTGTCCAATTCAGGCTTGTACAGACGAAGACAGGAGAGACCAGACAGCTACGGTGTGCTCGGGGATGGGTTCAGGTGCGTGGAAACTTTTGTGAAGTGTTCTTACTTGCTATGAGAGTTGACCGAGGTTATGGTGAGACTTAATCTCTTTATGCATGAATCATTCTTGGTAAATAAGTTCTATGTTGTACTTGTAGGTTGGTAACCGTTGTTGTGTAATTGGGGACTCGAATGAAGGAAGCAAGTGATCATGTTTGTCCAGCCTCGGTCATGTCCTCACAAGTTTTTCTTTTTTGATTGGCTACTTTGCTGTGTCACAAGAATGAGCAGATTACCGTAATCCTGATGGACAATAGGAGATTAATATGTCCATTCCCACTGCCCCAATTTTTTTTGGGGGGGTGGGCGACTGAAAATATCAAGAATTTAGTGGTCCTTTGTTCCAATCAATAGCGCATTATCTGAGATCTTTGGACATTTTTTCTCAGACTCCAATTTGTCTTTGTTGTCGTTCGGGGGGGAAACTTATTGACACACATTGATTACGTCAGACCTTTGCAAAGTAGTACATTTCATACCTCTAAGATGAGTTGGACGTGCCGAGCATGTGGAATTGTGGCGTGACCGTACATCAACATCAGTCCTTCCCCTCCTCAAGTGGTTGCAGGAATGTTGCAATGTGAAGAATGTAGACACAAAGAGGGGGCTCTGTCTTAAGAGGTGTCCCCGGTCAAGTTAAATAAACTTTGATTTATGCTGTGTGCTAAATGAGCTATTTTTCATTTAACCCCAAAAAATCAATGAGCACATATTTGATGGTTATAAGTTGATAGTTTACTTCGAGTTACTAAACGGTTAGACAGCCCTTTTGTGTTCTCTGTTGCCGTGTGGACTCAAGTGGGACTTGAGATAGTAAAGGTCAAAGTGGGCGTCAGGAGTTGAATGTGTGTTTGTTTGGGTGGGCGTGCGCATTCACTCGCACGCTTCCCAAGCTGCACTCGAGTTGTTGCCACGGTTTCTGTTGACACTGTACATGTTTATGTTAGCAAGGCGTGTGACACATTTTTCCGCCTGTGTCTGCTTGCATGCTACTATTTCAAAAGATTTCCCATTCCCCAAATATTGATGGAAAGATTATGCTTTATTCTAATGTTATGGGTTGTAAAGATCTTATGAAAGTTCTATGATTGTGGTAATGAGTTGTTCTGATGCTCATAAATGACGCTGACTTTGATGGTTAGTCATCATTTTTCCATACGAACTAATGTTGCGGCAGTCACGCCGGGACACGAAAATTTTGCTGAAAAACAAATATACAGTCATTTCTCACTTTGTAACAAATAGTCACTCTGGTGACCAGTGGCTGTGTTATTACTTTAGCTAATGCTAAACGCTCTCTTGGTTGACAGTTAGTTCAATAGCGCTAAACAAGACAACGCACTCACCATTATCCAAACTTTTTTGCTCGGTCACGGCAGCTATTGGAAACTGGCTGTGCTGTTTCTTTCACGTCGAACCTGCCTCATAACATTGTTAAATACACCACCAGAAAAGCTCATCTTGCATTGGGTCTGACTGGCAACCGCAGGATTAGGCTAGTAGGACTACATTTCCCATGATTCTTAGACACAGAAGCAGGAAGTACTAGTTCCAGTATGACGAAAGTAACGAAAACACGATGACGATAAGTACGCAAACGTGAACGTAGAAGTAAATAGGAAGGAGCCTAATTCACAACTTGGGTGTTTGTTGTCTTCTCTGAAACGACTGTAAGAACCCAGCTGGGAAGTCTGACACCAGAGATACTGCTGACTGTTGCTGTGGCTGTTTTTAAATTTAGCCCTCATATTTGTCCTCTGTCATTATAAATCTTTGCACTTGCTACTTGGCACACCTATTCCAATATACTGGACATGATTGTAACCAAGTCAGCAGACCATTACCATTACCAGTTGCCTCTACAATAACATTCTTGTCTCCAGACTTTCCTTCCTATGACACATCTGGTGACAATCATGTAATGCGTCTTTACCAGTTCAGTCAGTAGTCTCTTATCACCTAACACATTATAAAGGGTACTTCGATAATTACTTGGCTGTGCTCTTATCAGGACTGCTGATGTGTCACTGCTTTAGTTTGTCTGGGCTAGGCAGGTAGAGGAGAATTAGCTTACGCTACTTAATCAGATGTGTTTTTGTTTCTAGCTCATTGAGAAAATAAAGTAAACCAATATCAGTTGTCACGGAACTTATCCAATGGCTGAATGGATACTGAAATACCGCGATCTTACGACTTAACATTTTCCAGTTGGTACTGCTGTGACGCAGTTGGGAAACTTTTGTTACAATAGGCTCTTCCAATAATAATCTTCCTTGTAATAGGGTGGTGCACTTTGCATCATTGTTGCCGTGTGGCTGTAATCAGGAGGGAAGGGTTGTGTGTGTTTCCTCCTCTTGCTGATTAGATTTTCCCGTCTTTCCGACAGGTGACTTTTCTGCATCCATTCTGTTTTGGGGAGGTACTGATAAGTTTGTGTTACAGCCCATATGGACACAATCCTTTGTTGCTTAGTAGTTGAGTTTACTCTACTATAGGGTTTACTAGTCATTCATGTGACATGAGTGTCAAAGCGTTCCTCTGAATAGATGGCATTGAGTCTTACTAGTGGAAACAAATACAGCTGTGACACCATATATTATGTGTATACAGTGGCTCCCCTCCTCCCAATCTCGCACACAAAAGCAGCTGCCAGCACCTAGTTTGGAGATGAGGGTTCGCTGGGTGTCTATTTGTAGAAAGATGGTGTCATGCTAAAGACTGGAGGACTGTGAGACACAGTTTACAAACAAGAAAAATGCACATAGACCCTTCATATGCTTACAGCAAAACAGTATACCGGTACATGGATTTTGTACAAAATAAAGGCACTTAAGTGGAATTGGACTTAAAAAAAAGTTTTAAGCTCCTTGTGCACTTTCAATCGATTTATTTTAATAATCAATAAGAGACAAAAAAAAAATGTAATAGGCGCATTTGTATACTAGCTAGCTGTCAATGGCCACAACTCATGCTGAGTCACTCAACACGCAGACTGGCTAACAGCTTAGCCTATTAACAGCTAGCCACATCTACACATTCATTCGCTGACACCCTCGTCACTCACCAGCCAAGGTCATGCCTTTTAAAGCCATACACATTCAAAATCACATATACCTCTTTGACTGCCAAAAACGTTAAATAACGTTTAGTAAAATCCTATGGAGGAGTGCCAAAGACGTTAAAAGACGTTTGTTTCAAAACAGAGGTGAAACTAACCATTTTCTATTGCTGATTGCTGAAGAACGGAATAAGGTAGAAACAAACTTTTTTTTCCTGATAAAAGATGAGAGTCCAATCTTTCATTTGGTAGTATGTGTGTTTCCATAGTCCAAACACATAATTTTCTGTGGACCTTGAAAGATCAGTCAAAATGCTTAAATCGGCTGGCACCCACGGCATCCCTTTTCTGAAAACGTCTGGCAGTCAAAGAGTTACTGTAGTAGAATGTGAGGATGGTGACCCATAGTGGACAAAAATAATACACGTACGGTGTACCTCACATGTGCGTTACTGTATTTAATAATGCTAAATACATTTTTATCAGATTAATCGAAATGCTAATCAGTAGATTACTTGATTCTCAGCCCTATTTCGGAATTACACATTTGTATGTTAGTGCACAAGTGCATAGACGTGCATGAATGTGCGACCTCTCAGCAGGCGGGCGTCAGGGTGGGCTCTTCATTTCAGTAACCGGTCCGAGAATAGACAGCGAGTTCGACAGACAGGAGACTGTGTGTGTGTGTGTGTGTGTGTTTTGTGTGTGTGCGTGCGTGTTCGCGCATGCCAGACTGAAAAAAGTGAGTGTGTTGATGTGGGAAAGAAGGAGTGAGTGGGTGTGTGTACTTACACGCAGGAGAGGGAGAGACTACACCCATCACAGTCTGACGAGTGGGTCAGTTTCCCCTTCAGCTTTTCGGATTACAGCTCCAACTGATCGCAGGATTTGCGTAGCTGGAAACTTTGGAACCTCAAAGTCTTGGACCCGGAGAGAAGCACAGAGATGAACGGTCGTGCTCTACCGCCTTCCATACCTGAGGATGGAGAGGTCTTGGAATATAATCCACATGGGGAGATGAACGGTTACCATCAAAGGTTCCGGGATGGGGATGGGGGAGAGGCAGAAGTCCCGGTGTCAAAATCCCAGAGGCGGAAGAGTGATGTCAAAGTCTATAAGGAGTTTTGTGATTTTTATGCACGCTTGTAAGTACAGAAAGGACAAGTACACATCTTGTCATTATTTGTGGACATTAGGTATGATGGTAGTTTTCCAATAGAAACATGGATATAGTAAAATTTACCTCTTTATCAAGTACTAAATATTTTTGTTGACTGACAAGCCGCTGACCGTGATAACAGTGCTGAAACATGGTACGGCTTGGTGGAGGTTGTTGCGTTAGGTCTTCACATAAACTGATTCGGTGCTGGTCCGTTTGTTGCGACCTTGAGGTGTTACAGAATGTGAAAAATGCGATTATATGCAGAAGCTTTTTTTTTTTTTTTGGTGTACGGATAGGTCCAAACCCTGCACGAGCTAGCACAAGAGAGTAAGCTATTTTTGTGCCAAGGGGAGGAGTGATTACGCAAAATAGAAAATGCCAACTGGTATCTTGAGTATGTGTCCATGAATGACATGAAGGCTAAATATAAATGTTATATTTACTGACTGAGGACATGAAGTCATCAGTGGATTTGTTGGTGCGATTTGGCAGAAAACTTACATTTTGATTTGATTGTTATAAAATGAAGGGTAGCTGCATAAAAGATTGAGATAAAATGTAGTTCTTGTTGGATTTTAACTACAGTACAACCGATTGTAAAATATTGTTGTGTACGCCTGAAGCGTATCTCAGCTGACAGGGTACACTCTGGACTGGTCGCCAGCCAATCACAGTCATTCCAAGCAGGCTTTATACGGCTGATTTCGGGGTTATCCGAATTTTTTCTTTACAGATTTAAAAGAAAAATTGACTTAAGTTTGTTCAGCCTTAGCGGAGGTATACGCACTCTACTGAGGTTCATTCTAGTGTAGATGATTTCTATTGGTACTATGTTCAATATTTGCTAAAATGCTAGAACAAACCCTGAAACAGTTTGACACAGGTGCTTCTAATCAACAGGTGCTTCTATGAGCTCGTTTACCTGCCAGTTAAGTAAAAACTGGCTGCGGCTAAAGCCAATCTGTGGCAGTTTTTTTTTTTTTTTTTTTTTTTACTTTCTGAACCTAGATTCCCCAACCCTGGTCGCACAAACCTTTCTTTCACATTCTTATTTTTCTTTGTTTTACAAATCTGCATAAGAAAGCTTTCAAAACTTTTTACATTTTTGTACATTTTTGATCATTCAGATGTCATCTCCAGAAAAGTGAGCAAATGTCATTAAGCAGTGCTGGCCCGTCCAATTGACTGTGTTTATTGAAGAAAGTTTATTCTGCAATGTGGCAGTGACAGAATACAGGGTGGAAATGCCAAAGGGACATATCACTTCCTGCCACTAATCCTGTAAGGCAGGGCTGACTGTGCATGTTACATCAGGTCAGAATCTATAGAATATAGAGGGAATCTAGAGATAATTTGTGTTTATTGTTGCTACTTCTTCTCTTCTGGTTGTAGAATTTTCTGCATCATACTGTCATTTATTTACTTAGATGAAATTGTAAGGAGTCATCCATAGAACACAATCAATAAATGCTTCTTTTTTTTTTAAACGAACCCAGTATTTCCCTCATTTCCCCTTATTTCTTAAAAGCATAAATCAACTTAATTGTCTTACTTCAAAGGTGCAAAAAAATAGTCAGATTACATCAGCAACGTTTTTATCAGTAGATTTTTCACACTAATTCATGTTTTCACACCCTCAGCAAATCTCCTCCACACCCAGAATGTGACGCCAATGTGTTTTAATGTCGTCCAGGAGTTTTCATAGTTAAGTGATAACATGTAATGATTCCTGTTAAAGAAGTCATATTTTTATTGCAGTGAATTATTTTTCTTTTTAGCTTGGATTCTCTTAACAGTTTGATGGATTTTCTTTTTTTTTGAGACCTAATAATGTCTGCTCTCATCTCCAATTAGTCTGACATATTTTTCATGAATCCCAAGGGGTGTAAAGATTTATAGGTGGGCTTTGGTTGAGTTCCTTGCTGTCATAAAATGCTCTACAGCAACTAGCACTAATTCTCCCAATTTTGTTTAACCCTTTAGCAACATGGCCAACGCCCTGGCCAACGCCATGTGTGAGCGCTGCAAGAGTGGCTTTGCTCCGGCCGAGAAGATCGTGAACAGTAACGGAGAACTTTACCATGAGCAGTGCTTTGTGTGCGCCCAGTGTTTCCAACAGTTCCCAGAGGGACTCTTCTATGAGGTAAAGCGACTGTTTGGTTCATATTGAGTAAGTGTATGACGCTGTCCTTGATCAACTTTCAATCATTTCCTGATCCTATTGGTCAACGAAATGTAATTCTGTAAACGCAGTGTAGCTGCTGCTTGAAGCTTTAATGTTACACTCACACAAATCCAAATATAACTGGAGGATATTGATGCGAGTGTGTTCTTAGTACCCTATTGAGTTTTGAAGTCTACTTACAGTAAATGGGCCTTACTTTGCTTATCTGGTCTGTAACAATGATAAAGCAAAGGTATAAACTCATAATGCATGTTTTATCCCTTTAGTTAGAGTGAATGTATTAGGTCAGGGGTCACCAACATAGTGCCCTGTAAGTAACCGTAATATGTTTTTTCAGTTCGAAGACAAATCCAAATATAACTGGAGGATATTGATGCGAGTATGTTCTATTGAGTTTTGAAGTCTACTTACAGTAAATGGGCCTTACTTTTCTTATCTGGTCTGTAACAATGATAAAGCAAAGGTATAAACTCATAATGCATGTTTTCTCCCTTTAGTTAGAGTGAATGTATTAGGTCAGGGGTCACCAACACGGTGCCCTCTAAGTAACCTTAAAATGTTTTTTCCAGTTTGAAGACAGGAAATACTGTGAACATGACTTCCAGATGCTCTTTGCTCCGTGCTGCCACCAGTGTGGTAAGTGTCGAAACTGTACTCAAAAGGAAAACAAAATTTTGTAAGAGGATGCTGCATCCTGAAGAAAAAAAAACAAACTCATAATAGTTTTGTGTTCCTGTCTAAGGCGAGTTCATCATTGGCCGCGTCATCAAGGCCATGAACAACAGCTGGCACCCTGAATGTTTCTGCTGTGACATCTGCCAGGCCGTGCTCGCCGACGTTGGATTTGTTAAAAATGCCGGCAGGTCCGTTTTACTGTAAATAATGATGCAGTATTGACATTGTTAGTTCATAATGTTAATGCTTAACCTATCACACCTTTTTCCCCACTATCAGGCACCTTTGTCGTCCGTGCCATAACAGAGAGAAAGCTCGTGGACTCGGCAAGTACATCTGCCAGAAGTGTCACGCCATCATTGAAGAGCAGCCCCTTCTGTTTAAGAATGACCCCTACCACCCTGATCACTTCAACTGTAACAACTGTGGGTAAGGATTGAGACCGTCCAGTAACTGTACAAGACCTGAATCACAAAATTTAAGAAAATAATAGAATTGAAGGCACTTGGGCAGAAGCACTTGTTTAAATATTCAAACTGTGCATAATGTCATGGTGGATTAATTATTATTATTATTATTATTTTTAATCAAATTAAATAAAAAAAATGTTTTATTTTACTTTATTTATTATTTGTATTTTAATTAATACAGTTGTTTTAAATCACAATCATATTTTCCTAAAGTGCAAATACAAATTCATACATTGACTTTACTTCCTTATTCAGTAATTTTTAAAAAATAAATAAATAAATAAATAAATCCCTCTCCATCTGCAGAAAGGAACTGACTGCTGATGCAAGGGAGCTGAAGGGGGAGCTTTACTGTTTGCCCTGCCATGACAAAATGGGCGTCCCCATCTGCGGGGCCTGCAGGAGACCCATCGAGGGCCGTGTGGTCAACGCGATGGGCAAGCAGTGGCATGTGGAGGTCTGACCTTCAAAACATATTTTATAATACACACAAAAAAAGTTGATGTCATTTGAAATAATGTTACATTGCTCTCCATTCATATTCGTTTTTCCCAAATCATGTTAAAAAGCTAACGGTAATTGATTCTGTGTTATTTCCTCAGTTAGGTGCACTTTCCCTCATTCAGATTGATACATCATCCTCGTTTATCTTCAACGTCTCCTCTATTTTTCCCTTTACATAAATCCAGTCCTTCTCCTTTCACTTTTTATGGCCATTTTGCTGTCTTGTCTTCCCTCCTCCACACGCAGCACCACGTATGCACTTTGTGTGAGCGCCCTTTTCAGGGCCATCCATTTTATGAGCGGGATGGTCGAGCTTATTGCGGGACACACTTTGACATGGTGAGGGTTCTAACACGTGGCCCGAGGATCTTTGCCTGGCCTCTGCAAAAAGGGCTGGACTAACATAGTGCATACAAGGCTTTGTTGGCTTTACCCTGCTTTTCGTCTGCTACTTCATCCACACTGTCCTCCCAAACAAACACATGATATGATAGTAGCCCCTCCGTACTCCAATTCCCAACATCAATTCAACAATAGAGAGCAATACCAGGACAGGTGGACTGATCTGAATTGTGGTGCCGGCTGAATTGAAGTCTTGAGCTGACGGCTAACTGAGTGTGCTTGACTTTGGCCATGTTTGCAGCATTTTGTGTGTGCTAAATGTGAGAAACCCTTCCTGGGACACCGCCACTACGAACGCAAAGGCCTGGCCTACTGTGAAACACACTACAACCAGGTAATGCAGTAATTGTGATGAATTTGCAAACTGTCATGGAAGCAAATTAGGGATATTTGCGACCACGTGTAGTAAGGATTTTACTTTTATTTGTCTTGGTTCCTCAAATACTGGACTGCCTGCACTATTAGTAGACAACAGTTGAGTGATTAATGGCATGGTGCATTGTCCACTTGAAAAAATAAACACAATAATAGAGTCCTATTTTTTCCTTTCAAGCAAACAATTAACAGACGGTACCACTAGGTGGCTGTAATTGCCTTTGAATTAGTCTCAGTGTGAGCTTTTGATGTGAATTTAATTTTAATTTTTTTTTTAAGTGGGTCAGTATGAGCATAATAATAAGTCTTAATACGTATTGCTCCTTTTTGCAAAACCATGATTGCATTTATTGCTGTTTTGTGAGTAGATTCGCACAACTCAACACAGCAAGGCAGATAGGGAAAAATCAAGAAATAATGAATGATACATAAGGCCTAATGATTTAAAAGATATATTGACTGATACAATATTGCTTTTATTTTAGGGATTTTACCTTTGATGTCATTGATATTTTGTTTCAATGTTAATTTATCGGCTCTTATAACTTCAAGGAATTTTGTGTCGTTTGTGTGATATCGTTCGTTTTATTTATTTTTATTCCCAATGACCATAAATTTGGTTTTATTGATATTAGGGGACTAGTTACTGTATTTACTTCAAACCACAACGTAAAAAAATGTCTAACTCTCTTCCAACTTCACACAATAGTTCTTTAAAAAATATATATATATATATATATACCAGAAAGAAAAGTGACATCTGCAAAAATGACAACTTCACTGTCCCATATGAAATTGAATTGTAATTGCACTGAATCGACTGTTCATGCTCATAATTCAAATTTTGGCTCGCGGCACAAAGCGAAAAATCGATCAAACTTGAAAATCTACTAAATTGGGGCACTTGTACAGTAGATCAAGGTAGAATTGTACAGTACAAGTCTTTACCAACAACAGAGCAGCAATGGCATCTGTAAAGCTAAAGTTTAAGATGGCATGGGTTTGAATGCTGTGTGTTTTGTAAAACATGCCTGAGTCCAGCTGCTGAACTGTTTTTTTTTTGTCATTATTTTTAAGACATGTTGCTCAAGTATTGCCAACCTTGTTTTCCTTCCTTTTTGTACCTTTTAGCTGTTTGGAGATGTTTGCTACCACTGCAATCGCGTTATAGAAGGAGACGGTGAGATGATTTTTTTATTTATTTTTATTTTTTTATGTGTGCTTAGTTGTGTAGTGTTAAAGGTTGTTTCTTAATGCAGTCATTGTTTCATGGTGCGTCTCTGGTGTTTTCAGTTGTGTCAGCCCTCAACAAGGCCTGGTGCGTCAACTGTTTTGCTTGCTCCACTTGCAACACCAAACTCACCCTCAAGTAAGTAACATGAAGTTTGTATACGGCCACAAACTGTTTCTCTGTTAATATTCACGTGAGCTTTTTTCCTTTTATGACCTTTTTGTGGACTTTTCCCAATTTCTTATTTTATCATGCTTATTGTACCTCTGCTTCTTTTCCTTCTTCTTTCTCTTCCTCTGTTGCTCCTGTCTACTTTTTCTTTGGGAAAACCCTTCGCTCTTGCTCGGTCAGGGATAAGTTTGTAGAAGTGGATCTGAAGCCGGTGTGTAAGCACTGCTACGAGTGTCTTCCGGACGACATGAAACGCCGGTTGTCCAAGCGGGAACGCGACTCAAAGGAAAAAAAGAAGAAACCGTTGATACCCATGTGTCTGTGATCCTCTCTCATTTCCTTCTCCGCACTTCAGCTGTTCTCCTCTTGGTCAGTTCTCTTCCCTTCTTCTGTCTTGTATGTTTAGCTGCTTCTTTGCCAATTACGTATGCTACTCTCATTCTTTTTTTTTTCCTACTTGTTCCCCCCAAAAAATGCTTCCCTGTTCTGTTCTATGTTTCACCATTTGACCATTTCTCCACCATAAACGCAACTCTGAGATTTAGGTTCTTGGAAAACTTCTATGCTAAGCAAACAGGAAAATCAGATCAGTCACTTGTTGAAGGGACAGCTTTGTTTCACGGGGCTCTTGTTCTGTCTGGGTCCAGAGGGTAAAGCCTTAATCACTTCCGGACGCTTTTTTGCGACCGCTGTGGAAATGCTAGCTGAGTTTGACACGTGCCTTGTCCAGCCAGCGATTATCTGCTCCGTGTGGGAGGAACCCCACAGTTAATCGAATTAAAGGCATTTGACAGAGAAAAGAGCCACATTGCACCACGTGTAAGCTGTAAATTACTCCTACGGACCTGTGGAAGAGTTTTCCTGGTTCGGTGACCTCTTTTACAGCAATCATTAAAAAAGTTTCAAAAGGGCTAAACATGTTCAGATACAAAAAGTCTACACACCCCTGTATAAAAAGGTTTGAAAAATCCACTGTACCTAATACAAGACAAACTACCGTCATCAGAGGTTAATTAAATCTGTCATAAATAATTGCCATTGGTGTGTTTGCCTCACAGGAACAAGTTTGTGGAGTTTGACATGAAGCCGGTGTGCAAGAAGTGCTATGAGAAATTTCCACTGGAGCTGAAGAAGAGACTGAAGAAGCTGTCAGAAACTGTCGCACGGAAGTAAAGGCGGCGTTTACGTAAGCTGCTGTCATTTAATGGGCCAGACTCTGACAGAATGTGTGTTCGCGGCTCAAAAACAACCTCTCACTCAGCTTCCTTTTTACACTGCGATTTAACCGAAACACATTGCAGTGGATTTTCTATGTTACTGATGCTCTAGCAAGCCCAAAGTAAAATGAAGGGGGAAAAAACTCTTTAATGCTTATGAGTTATTTACTTTTTGTTATTATCACTATTTGATGTATTCTAAATGTGTATTTTTTGCTAATATATATCAAGTAGTTACTTCAGTGGTCTATAGATTTGACTATTATTTCAAGTTTGTTTGACTGTTCTTTTGTGTTATGCATTGAATGAATGGAAACTTTATTGGTGCATTTGTCTATTTAAAGTGTCTTTCTACTCCATTTGGGTCATTTGCACGATCCAATATGCATGCCTGACGTTATATCATAACTTTGGTTTCAATTTTGTACTGGAAAAATCTTTGTACAAGGCTTCATAGTGGCCAGCCGACAGCTGTATTTTAGAGCAGCTGTTATGTTACAGTACAACTTGATGAATGGTGACATTTGCGTGTGGTGTTAAACATGTGTCGCCGCTGTTTGTAATCCAGGTAAAATTATCCTCTTACCCTAACTTCCTCCAGACTTAAAAACAAAGCCGACTGTCCAATCTGCTTACCCAGTATTGTTTAACCTGAACTGTATTTTGCCCTAAAAAGCATATACTCTATATTCTATTCTTCACTATAATTACACATTCCATAGTGTAGCAGAAACATGAGCCATGTGTTTTTGTTCTGAATTTCACACCTAATGCCAGATCATTTCAGTTATTCCATGTTAAAGCAAATTCATGTAGCCATTTATTTATTACTCATTCACACATGAAAGAAGCATATGGTATTTTTTACCCTTCACTTTGCTTGGCAATCACATAAACATGACAAAATGTATGTAAACAATAATGCAGTCAGCTCAGCATAATAAACATGCATTTAAATTACGTGTATGTCGTTTTTTATACACATATATTACACATATATATATAGAGAGAGAGAGAGAGAGATACATACTGAATATATATATATATATATATATATATATATATATATGTATATGTTTTTGTGGGAGATGCCGCTCTACGTTATGTAATCATTAAATGAATTTGTGTTATTCAACATAAACAGCTTTCAGCTCACGACGTTGGAACCCCGCCCCTTCTTAAAACTGAAAGTACGTCATTTGCGTCACGCCAATGCTCAGCTCTGATTGGACAAGAAGGCCGATTCAAGCCAGGGCTCTACCCACGTGACGTCCCTAACATTTGACGTTAGCGAGCCTGCGCAGTGCGCAATAATATCACGAGCGGGTTATGTGACGGCGTGACCACTTTGCTAATGTTCGCCTTTGCCATTAGAGACGAATTACATTCGTTTGTACAACGTTATCAACAACGGCTTTAGAGCACTTTATTCAACAAACATGCGGCGAAGTAAAACTGAAGTAGACCGCTATGTGGCCTCCGTACAGACATCTTCTCCCTCCCTCAAAGAGGTAAGTGGAACCGGTGGCGGCTAATGCTAGCGTTGCTAACCGCCGTCATTCTACACCTTGAATCTCAAGTCACCTGGGGTCAGGGGAAAGCCCAAATACATTATTAAGAGAAACGTTAGCTTTAGTTTGACGGTGAGTGCCGTCGGCGCGGACTCCAATGGTGGATAGAGCTCAGTTGGTCCACGCGAGCTAATGGCTGTAGCTAACCGGCACGATGACGACTAACCGTGTTCCACCCTTCGAATGCCGAGTCCGAGAAAGCGCGCGGTGTGGGCTGGCCAGGGAAGCTAAGCTGCTAGCTAGCTTGTCTTGACAGACGAAAACATGAGCGAGTGTGTCCAGTTTTCAACGTATTTATAGTTTTAACGAAATACAACTAAGCGGGTCAATATCATTTTAGGTGTGACTTTATCAGAATTACTCAGCCATCATGAACGTGAAACAGAATAATGAAACGAAAGTATTATAAGTAAATTTATAAGTATAATTTAAGTGCTCAAACATTTGCACACACAGTCCTTGTGCCAAAATATGGCGCACCGGTACCACCTGGGTGGGCGATTATTATTATTTTTTATATACCTATACATCCCTAGTTTATGGTTTGATATGATAGACCTCTCAGATTTCTGCCTGTGTTTATGATTTGTTATTAGTCATTTAACGTGTCTGTACTTTATTTTAAGACATCATACGTTTGTAAAATGCATTTAAATGTATTGTATGCATAGTTTCAGTTTTAATGACGTGTGCTGTTGACCTTTTAGCCAGGTCACCCTTGTAAAAGAGATCTTGATCTCAATGGGGTTTTATCTGGTTAAATAAAGGTATACAGACTGGTAGCTTTTTAGTGGTTAACACGCACACACACACACACACACATACATATATATATATATTATATTAAACATGTTGCGACCAGATATACCGCATATAATGATAGTTTGCCGAATGTGTGGAACGTGAGGCTAGAGGAGACATACTAACAGGACTGAGACCCACCCCGCATCTGCCCGCCGTTGTCCACCCACCCAAGTAGATTTCAAATCTGTGGGAAACACTGCTGAATGAAATGATCAATTCATCAGCAAGCACTTCAGAAGCCTGAATATGATCCTAATTATTAGATTCGGGTGTGTTGGAGGAGAGAGGCATTGGAAAAAAAGCTGGATAGGGGCTCTTCGGGAGCTGGGCTTGAAACTTGTGAACCCCATCATGGAACTGTTCCAGGTTCTGCCTGCACTCCCTTTGTACCATGCATGGTATTTCATCTATCTGGATTTATACCTCTCTTTGAGAGAGAAAATGTTGGGTCCAATATGCGCTTCCAGAGAAGGCATTTGGATGCTACTACTACATTGCATCCTCTTGGTGTTTTGATTTTGTCAAGTTAACTGTACTTGGTTTCTATCTTGCCCTAATACTATGCCTTGATGATGTAACCGCCTGCAGAACACCCTGCAGTACTTTCCTAACAAGCCCTGGTAAATGCTTGTCACTTAAAGTACTATTTATCAGAAATAGAACCAAAGTGTCTGAATCATTTAGCGATACTGTTGCATTCACTAGCAGCGATTCTGTAAGGCCAGCCAGGCTCGACTCTGAGTGCCTCCCGGATGACCGAGCTTCTCACCCTACCTCTGAGGGCGAGCACAGGCACCATGCGGAGGAAACTTATTTCGGTCACTTGTATCTGGGATCTTGTTCTTTCTGTTACGACCCACAGCTTGACAAGAGGTTAGGGTAGGAAGGTAGATCAAACGTAGAACTCCCTGAGGGATACGAACAGATGCCTTCAACCAAATCCAAACTTAAACCCATATTTTGGTGGATTATTTGTTTTTAACTTAAAATGTGTTTATGGTGCTGTAATATGTCTGTAGTATCTGAACCAGTGAAGTAAAACTATTGCATAGATTAAATGTAGTTGTGCTTGTTGCTGAATCACGATCTGTTTCAATGTTTGTCATTTACAGAGGCCTGTCAAAGGATTTTTGTTTGCTAAACTATACTTCGAAGCAAAGGAGTATGAGCTGGCTAAAAGGTAAGCATGAGTATGAAAAACTCAAAATTATTTAGTGCTGTTTTCAATGTAATGATGATATTTTCGTATACATAGACATGTATCCGAGTATCTTAAAGTCCAAGAGAGGGATCCCAAGGCACACAAATTCCTCGGACAGCTCTATGAGCGAGAGGGAGAAGTCAACAAGGCGATAGGATGCTACAAGGTAAGATGGCCGTTTTGGTTGCTCGTTGCTTATAGTAAGTCTGGTTCAGACGAGTTTGTTTTTTGTTTTGAGAGCCCTCTGGATGTAGCACCATCTGAGAAACTGTTAACTGAATGTCTGCCATTCTGTTCTTAACTACTACTATTATCAGACTGATGTAAACCTGCATTTTGCTGGCCTCTATATTTACTGAGTCATTGTGTGTCTAAACGCTCTCTGCTGTGAATGCAGCGCTCTGTGGACTTGAACCCTGTCCAGAGAGACCTGGTGCTGAAGGTGGCCGAGTTACTGGTCGGCAAGGAGGAAAGCGACAGCAGGGCCGAGTTTTGGGTGGAGAAGGCGGCCAAGCTGTTGCCAGGGAACCCAACAGTCTTCAACCTGAAGGTGAGGCCCTTACCGATTTTTGCAACATGTAGAAGGGTCCTCAATGTTACATGTTTTATGGAATTAATGCAATTTCCTCCCATTTTTTGCAGGAGCGTCTGTTGAGTCGTCAAGGTCAGCAGGGCTGGAACCGACTGTTTGACCTGCTTCAGGCTGAGCTGGCAGCACGACCAGGAGATGCGCATGTCAACGTGAAGCTGGTCCAACTGTTTTGTCAGGACGGTCGACTGGAGGAGGCTGTTAAGCACTGCTTGGCCACTGAGAGAAGGGGCTTGCTGCGCCACAGTCTGGACTGGTACACTATAGTGGTGCACACGCTTCAGGTCAGTATGGGCCAGTAAGATTTTTGTAAAACTGAGCCAGAATGACTTTTCCTCTGTATACATATGAGAAGCGGTATACTGTATAGACTTTGATAGATAAATTTGTCTGTTTTGGCAGACTGAATATGCAGTGATTATGAGAGCTACCCCGCGCTGAACGCATCGTGGATGTAATAGAGCCACGAAAAAAAACAACAAAAGGTTTTTAAAAAATAGTTATAGTAACGTAACAATCCAACAGCTATCGACATTCCGATAATAATGTTAAACTAACCGCTAACTAATGCTAGCTGACTTGCTACCTCGTAGCATGGAGCCATAGTAGCCACTTTAATTGTAAGTTGTTTTTCATCAAAAAATGAGAGAAATTTTGATGTGAAATAGTTTTAGATCCGAAATTTTCAACATAATCTGATGACAAAAAAAACATACGGGTAAAAATGATTGTCCTGACTAAAACTAGACTAAAACGTTGATAGTTTTTGCTGACTAAAACTAGACAAATAAAATTGTTTTTTGGGACTAAAATAAAGTCTAAAATGACAGATTCATAGTCAACTAAAAATGGACTAAATAAAAAAACGGATGAGGTTGACAAACTGACTAAAGTGTGGTTGAAACGGGACTAAATTTAAAAATGGCGGATACAATTAACACTATTACAATGCCGTCACAAAAAAAAAGCTGTTTATAACATAATTCCATTTGGACAAACTATTTTCAGGATTACCTGACGCAGCCCAGTGTGTCCAGCAATGACAAGATGTGGCGACGTCTTCAGAGAGAGCTGCTCTTGGCCCACTGCAACCTTGTGAGACTCACGCTTTCTGGAAGCGCTGTGCAGTCGTGCCTTGACACTCTCGCATGGTAAGTTTTTGTGCACAAATTGGGCGAGTGAAATTGCAGTTGCCTGGGAAATTGTTTTGACAAACAAGGGTTTTAACTAGAATATGTTGTGAGTGTTTGAATGAGCACATAACTTTTGCTGAAAGCTCAGTGTGAAACTAGCATAATGGATTACAATTGCTGATTCAAACAAACCCTTTTAAAACTGTTATCTAAGTCTTACATTTTTGCCATCTTCCTGCTTGCACAGTTTTGACCAGACTATGCAGAAGCTGAAGACTGCTGCAGGCCAGCACATGGATGACCTTTGCGATATGTTTGTGGAAATGCGAGCTCACCTGTACCTGCATGCTGGCACAATGCTCTTGAAGCTAGCTCAGGAACGCCAACAGACATGGAGGGCAGTCATTGATCTGGCGGCTCTCTGCTATTTACTGGCCCTGCAGGTATTGAACCCTTGGACACGGATGCTATGCATATAATAAAAGGAAGGAAGTTAGCTCTTCTGTGATAATGGTAGCAGAGTAATGTGAATGAAGCTATTGTCTACAAGTTAGTAGCATACTTAGATTTTTTTTGTCTGCCCACCAGCTTCCCAGACCCAAGCCAAAGGTGACCAAAAGAGATCAGTCTGCCCCGCAGATTCTGGAGCTGCTGGCTAACGACAGACAGAGTCAAGCTGGCCACATGCTGCTCAATCTCAGCACTGATTCATGCAGCCTGATCAGAGAGGTATGTTGTTTGCACTGCTAACGTTATGTGATTTTTGTTAATTGAACCGTGTGAACCGTCAGTGTAAACAACACATAACGGTGTGTTGTTTTTATGCATACGTAGGTGGTGGAGGCATTTGGGAACCGTAGCGGTCAAGACTCTTTAGTTGAACTACTATTAGGACCGCAAGCCTCTACTGGATCCTCTTTCATTGCAAATGATGACATCCGTTCCATTAGTGCACAAGCTCCAGAAATCTCTCAGCTAGCCAAATGGGATGCAGGTGAAGAGCTACAGAGACTGATGGCAAATATTAACTGAAACGTTTTGTTTTATGAAGGGTATTGGTGCAATAATTTACATCATCTAATCAAGGTACAGTGAAATAAATGTTTTGTTTCCTCTGTAGGTTCTATCCTGTTGTATTGCGGTGACTTGCAACATCTGAGCTGGTTAGGGTTGCAGTGGGCTCTTTTAGCCCAAAGACCATCCTTGCAGGCGTGGCTACAGCAACTTTTTCCCAGACTTAACCTAGAAACTTTCAAACTGGACACAAATGCACCAGAGTCCATCTGCCTTTTGGATTTGGAGGTTGGCAGAAGCAGTCTCTGTTTATTTCACACAGTCTATAAATTTGCAAATTTCACACTCCTTTCTATAACACAGTAACACTTTTAATAAAGTCAGTGGATAAATTTGCCTCTTGTCTTGCAGGTATTTATACACGGTGTGGCGTTCTGCAGCCATTGTCAGCTACAGGAGACCGCAAAGATAAACAGTGGGATAAACCAACAGCAACTCTATGAGCCTCGCTGCCTCCCTCTCCCCCTCCTTCGTCTCTTGACCACAGAGAGACAGAGGGAGTGGTGGGACGCCGTCTATAGTCTTATTCACAAACGAGCTGTGTGAGTGTCTACCCTACGGCGCCTTGTTCATGCTGTTGCAATGAATACAACTGAGACTCACTTTTCTGAGCTTTTGTTATACCAGTGCAGTGTTAATGTATATGTGGACTAAAATTCCCCCCCAAAGTACCTTATGCAATTTAATGATTGTTTTGTTAAATAATACATGTTTGTTTGTTTGTTTTGTTTGTAGCCCTGGCATGTCGGCCAAATTGCGAATGATAGTACAACATGGACTGAATACATTGAGAGCCGGAGAGAAACATGGGCTGCAACCAGCACTTGCTATCTACTGGGCTCAGTGTCTTAGCCAGGCGGTAAGTATGAATGAATGTATAGGCACACTTTTTAGGTAGTGTTTATTTGAGAAACATTTGGTCTATTGAGCTCTTGCGGCAGACTCGTCTGCTCATTATGGCATTTACTTTTTGTCAAATGAAAGGGTGATGGTGTTAACTCGTACTACGACCAGAAGGAGTACATCAGCCGCAGTGTCCACTATTGGAAAGTTGTCCTTCCACTGTTGGACAAGATCAAAAACAGACGAAGCATACCAGAAAACCTGGAACCCCTCGACCCCCTCTACATACACTTTCGATCCAAAGATATTCGGGTTAGTACTCCTAGTTTTTTCTCTTTCCCCTTTGTTGTTTGCCTTATGGAAACCCAATGACTGTCTAAACTTGAGACAAAAGATCACGTGTTAGGTTTGCGAGCATCCCAAAATTAAGTACTTGCAACTTTTCTCCTGTCCAGGTATCCTCTGTGAAGGGCTTAGAAGAAGAAGCCAAAATAGCGCAAGCAACTCTCCTTGACATTGAAGGCAAAACAGAGGAGGCAATTGCAACATTGGAGTCAATCAATAACTTGTCATCTGTCTGGCATTTGGCTCAGGTTGGTTGTCTGATAATTATTTATACAGTCAGTGTATGGTAATATTATTGTTACAGTCCACTCTCACGTCTTCATTGTTATCTGTTCTGTTAGCTCTTATGATGATGACGTCTTCTGCCAGAAATAATTTATTCCAACTTAATGTTGTCTGATACAAATCCCTCATGTAATTTGAATGTGTGAATAGTCATCTGTCATGTGAGGACTGTTCTTTACATGACTACTCTATAATGTCTTGTTTTTCTTGAAAGATCTACCAGCGTCTGTCTGAGGCGGCCAGCAATGGAGTTGAGGAGACGCAGGACAGGTGCATCACTTTTCTGAAGAAATTCAGGATTTATCTTTCAAAGATCTACAATGCCAATGCTGATGAGGTTGAAAAAGTAATACATTTTACTTCTTTTTTTCCCGCCGCCTCAGCCAGTTCAGTTGTTATAAGCTCTGACAGCTTTAAAACCATTACCTATGTATTGTATTCCAGCTTCCAGTGTCCATGGAGGAAGTTGTGGACCTTCTTAATGATGTGAACCAGCAACTTGGTGAAAGTGGAGAGGATGAAGAAGAGAAGAGTGGTGGTTGTAGGGAACCAGTCCATTCAAGCCCTGCTTATACCGCAGACACCAGTGCCACCATATCCCACGTCAAGTTGTCTACTCCCTCCCCGAACAAAAGCATCGTTTCTCCTTCTAAAAGACACCTGGTAGGCTCCAGTTACTCAAGAACCTATTAATCGATAACCATCTGAAATTTTCGTGATTAAATCTGTTTACTTCTTGTTTCTCCAAAGACACCGCCCCACTGGGTGGAGGACCAGAAAAGTCTGCTCCAAATGCTGTGTCAGCAAGTTGAAGCCCTTAAGGTCAGCCTATGAATTCAATTATAGCATATGCGTATCGGGCAATTTCATTTACAGTGTTGTATGTTTATTGTAATATGTTAGATTTCATACAGGGAAATCAAAGGACTGCTCTTGCTTCTTATTTTTCTGTACATAGGTGACATACAGGTATTCTTTTGTGTCACCTCATATCTTACTACAAAGTGGTTACCCCATTGTATGATCTGTTAATTAATTCAGCTGTATTTTCCACAGAACGTGTGTGTGTGTGTACAGTATACTTGTACATACTACATTGTGAGGACTGTGAGAACCCAGGTCTTTAACCAACAGATTGAGGACATTTTTGTGAAGTGAGGACATTTTGGCTGGTCCTCACAACTCAAGACCTCTTTTTGAGGGTCAAGACTTGGTTTTAGAGTTTAGATTTTAATTGGGTTAGGGTAAGGAATGGGGGAAGCAAACATTTTTGATGGTTGGGGTTAGGTGAAGGGGCTAGGAAATGCATTATGTCTATGGATGTCCTCACAATTATATAAGTACGTGTGTGTGCAGCTGTGTACTCACATTGCTTTCACTTAACTAATGATAAATATTACTGATTCACAGCAGTCATTGATTTGCAGACCATTCTGCCTTCTATGTAGATGTCTAGTCAAGGGCCCATTCAAAGAGACTCAAGGTGAGACCCGAGATGCATTAAATTGAGTCAAGGCTTTTCTCGTTGCAGAATGAGGTCCATGACTTGAGACACAACTCTTCAGCAAATTTGAGCTCGCCTCATCACAAAATGTATGTTGACAGCTATGGAGCAGAAGGGCTGCAGGAGTCTTTTACTCCTGTTCAGTCCTACCATGGAGCCCCCCTGACAGGTCAGTGTAATATTTTGAACACACACACAAACATTTTTAATGGTATTTATGATTGGTGTGTGGTTTGGTTTTCAAGTTTCCACTGCAGGTCCCTCTGGGTACTACAATCAATCCCCATCATACAACTCTCAGTATCTCCTGCGCACAGCCGCAAATGTAACCCCCACAAAGGTAACCAAAGCATTGTCTCCCTTGTTGCCATGAAAATTATCATCATGGTGAAAATAATTTCCTCCCTTTTACACAGGCCCCAATGTACGGTATGAACCGTATACCGCCTCAGCAGCATATGTATGCCTATCAGCCGCCAACCCATACTCCTCCAATGCAAACAGCACCTGCTTGCGTATACGCTCCTCAAGAACAGAGCTTCCCTGCCCCACTTCGATTTGAATCGCCAGCACCTGGCCTCCTGTCACCGTACAGTGAAGAATATTATGGGCCAAGTGTAACTCATCAAACCACCAACCCTCCTTTACCCGAACCTGGTTATTTTACAAAACCGTCTGTAATCCCTGCTCAGCCACCAAAGAACATTGAAGGGAAACCTATGGATCTTGGCAAGCTCTCCTTTCGTCAGCCCTCACCTGCTGAAGTACCCATGGTTCCTAGTTTTGGAGCAAGCACAGTTTCCCAATCAACACCATCAGCTGCCTTTAAATTCAACTCCAACTTTAAATCCAACGATGGAGATTTCACTTTCTCAGCATCCAAAGCTAAGAACAGTGAAAGTTTGCTTGGTCTTCTTACATCTGACATCCCCAGTAAGATCGATACTTTGCCAGAGAAGCCTCCTGCTCAACAGCAGACATCTGGCCAAGCAAGTATTTTCACTTTTGGCAATAAAAATTCATCCGGCTTCTCATTTGCTAATACAGCGCAAAACACAGTCCCTTTGTGTCTGTTTGGAAAAGTGGAGCAGCCATTTAAATTTGGGGATGTTACCCAGCCAGTATTTGGTAATGCCAACTCTGTACCCGAAGATGAAAATACAGCAGATAGTGACAATGATAGCACTCATGTTGAGGAGGAAGAGGATGAGGATGATGGTCCTCACTTTGAACCCATTGTTCCCCATCTTGATAAGGTTGATGTGAAAACAGGTGAGGAAGATGAAGAGGAGTTGTTTTGCAATAGAGCAAAGCTGTATCGGTTTGACACGGAGACGAAAGAGTGGAAAGAACGTGGCATTGGCAACGTTAAAATCTTGAAACATAACACTACGGCAAAGGTTCGACTCTTAATGAGACGGGAGCAAGTCCTCAAGATATGTGCTAATCACTACATAACCACTGATATGAAACTGAGACCAAATGCTGGATCTGAGAAATCATGGGTATGGAATGCCATTGATTATGCCGATGAAAAGCCTAAGTCTGAGCAATTGGCCATCCGTTTCAAAACGATAGAAGAGGCATTGCTATTTAAGAGCAGGTTTGAAGAAGCCCAGAGCATCGTGGTGGAATCGCATGAAAAACAACAAGAGAAGAAAGATGATGATGTAAAAGCATCTAAACCACAGGAAACTTTGAGAGCCAAGTTTGCAAAAAAAGAAGGTGAATGGGATTGCACTGCTTGCAGTGTGAGAAATAAACCAGAGTTTGTGAGGTGCTGTTCATGTCAAAGTTCCAATCCCAATTTCACCACAACACCAGACGTGGGGGTTGAAAAATTAGGGACAAGTGATACTTTCAAGTTTGGGACAAGTGAAATGAAAACCAGCACACCTGGCTCCACCTTTACCGGATTTAGAACTTTTGCAACTTCGTCCCCTTCATCGTTCACATTTGGCACAAATTCTAGTAAACCTGCTGACACGATAGTAAAGGAAAGTGCATCTGAAAGCAAGAACTCAGAATCCAATGTGAGTTCTGGGTTTGCCTCCCAATTTGCAATGAAACCAGGTCAGTGGGAGTGTGACGTATGTTTGGTAAGAAATGAGGTTGATGCAGAGAGTTGTGTTTCCTGTGCAAATCCCAACCGCAACACTAAATCAAAAGTGGGGGCTCCCACGGTTGCAAATCAAACTGCAGCTCCATTTTCAGGCTTTGGAGCTGATTTAGTAAAGGAGGATGGGCAGAAGGGTGCCAAATGGGAATGTGACAGCTGCTTGTTGATCAATGAATCCACTAACAGTAAATGTGTTGCCTGTTTAACACCAAATCTCAATACGAAGAGCACAAGTAGTAGTACTTCATCACCCTCTGCCTTTAGCTTCAATTTTAGAGTGAAAACAGGTGAGGAAGATGAGGAGGAGTTGTTTTGCAATAGAGCAAAGCTGTATCGGTTTGACACAGAGACGAAAGGGTGGAAGGAATGGGGCATTGGCAACGTTAAAATCTTGAAACATAACACTACAGCGAAGGTTCGACTCTTAATGAGACGGGAGCAAGTCCTCAAGATATGTGCTAATCACTACATAACCACTGATATGAAACTGAGACCAAATGCTGGATCTGAGAAATCATGGGTATGGAATGCCATTGATTATTCCGATGAAAAGCCTAAGTCTGAGCAATTGGCCATCAGTTTCAAAACAATAGAAGAGGCATCACTGTTTAAGAGCAAGTTTGAAGAAGCCCAGAGCATCGTGGTGGAATCACAAGAGAAGAAAGATGATGTAAAAACATCTAAACCACAGGAAACTTTGAGAGCCAAGTTTGCAAAAAAAGAAGGTGAATGGGATTGCACTGCTTGCAGTGTGAGAAATAAACCTGAGTTTGTGAGGTGCTGTTCATGTCAAAGTCCCAATCCCAATTCCACCACACCACCAGACGTGGGGTCTGAAAATGAAACAAAAAGCACTCCCTTAACTTTCAAGTTTGGGACAAGTGAAATGAAAACCAGCACACCTGGCTCCACCGTTCCCGGATTTAGAACTTTTGCAACTTCATCCTCTTCATCGTTCACATTTGGCACAAATTCTAGTAAACCTGCAATAGTAAAGGAAAGTATATCTGAAAGCAAGAACTCAGAATCCAATGTGTGTTCTGGGTTTGCCGCCCAATTTGCAATCAAACCTGGTCAGTGGGAGTGTGACGTATGTTTGGTAAGAAATGAGGTTGATGCGGAGAGTTGTGTTTCCTGTGCAAATCCCAACCGCAACGCTAAATCAAAAGTGGGGGCTCCCGCGGTTGCACATCAAACTACAGCTCCATTTTCAGGCTTTAGAGCTGATTTAGTAAAGGAGGATGAGCAGAGGGGTGCCAAATGGGAATGTGACAGCTGCTTGTTGATCAATGAATCCACTAACAGTAAATGTGTTGCCTGTTTGACACCAAATCCCAATGTGAAGACCACAAGTAGTACTACTTCATCAGCTTCTGCCTTTAGCTTCAACTTTGGAGTGAAAACGCCATCAGGCCAGCCGACTGGAACTGGCTTCTCTGCACCTTTTGGAGCTGCTAGTTCATTTCAGTTTGGGCAAAACAAAGTTGATGTTCCTGCTGCAGCTTCCCAGTCTGCTCCCAAGACAAGTTCTTCTGGATTCTCTTTTTCAATGCCAATGCCTGCTGGTGGCTTTACATTTGGAATACCAGGTGCTGCAAAAGATGAAACTGATAAGTCAACTCCACCCGATCAGATGGCTTCGGGTTCAGCCTCCAGCGTCCTTAAAAGTATAGCTGATAAACACAAGGTGAAGGAAAATGATTTGATTCCCCCAGAGGGCAATCAAGAGTTTGAGACAAATCCATTAATATCTGGCAAGACTAATGCGTTTAGTTTTGCAGACCTGGCAAAGTCATCTGAAGGAAGCTTCCAGTTTGCCCAGAAGGACCCCAGTTTCAAAGGTTTCTCTGGTGCTGGTGAACAAGTGTTCTCATCAACACCCATCAAAACGAACGCCACAAATGAGCAAGGGGAAGACGACATGTATAAAACTGAAGAAAACGATGATATTCAGTTTGAGCCAGTAGTTCAAATGCCCGATAAAGTTGACCTTGTCACTGGGGAGGAGGATGAGCAGGTTCTTTATTCCCAGCGTGTCAAACTCTTCCGCTTTGATGCAAACACCAGTCAGTGGAAAGAACGTGGGGTGGGAATCCTAAAATTTTTGAAAAACACCTCCAATGGCAGGCTTAGGGTTTTGATGAGACGAGAGCAAGTTCTGAAGGTGTGTGCCAACCACTGGATCACGACCACCATGAATCTAAAGCCTCTGGCAGGCTCCGATAAGGCATGGATCTGGATGGCCAATGATTTCGCCGATGGCGATGCCAGACCTGAACAGTTGGCTGCCAAGTTTAAAAGTCCAGAACTTGCTGAGGAATTCAAGGCTAAGTTTGAGGAATGTCAGCGACTCCTCCTGGATATCCCCCTGCAGACTCCACACAAACTGGTCGACACGGGCAGAACTGCACATCTCATTCAGAAAGCTGAGGAAATGAAGACTGGCTTGAAAGACCTGAAGTCTTTTTTGACCGATGACAAAACAAAGATCAACGATGACGACAGCCAGCTTGCATCCGCTAATGTCACGTCGTCAATGTCAAGTCTTTTAATCAAGCCTCACAGCGAAACCACTGGCCCTACCTTAGAGTGGGATAACTATGACCTAAGAGAAGAGGCTTTGGATGACACGGCCGATTCATCGGTCTATGCTTCTCCGCTCGCCAGCAGTCCACTAAGAAAGAACCTTTTCCGCTTTGGAGAGTCCATGGGTGGTTTCAGCTTCAGCTTCCAACCCGGCATATGCCCCTCCAAGTCTCCTGCCAAACTTAACCAGAGCCGATCATCAGTAGGCACAGACGACGAGCAAGACTTGACCCAGGATGAGGAGCGAGATGGTCTGTACTTTGAACCTGTAGTTCCCCTGCCTGACCTGGTTGAGATTTCCACGGGTGAAGAAAATGAACAGGTCGTCTTCAGCCACAGAGCCAAACTTTATCGGTATGATAAAGAAGCGAATCAATGGAAGGAGAGAGGTATTGGAGATATCAAAATCTTACAAAATTACAACACAAAACGGGTACGGTTGATTATGAGGCGAGACCAGGTTCTTAAGATCTGTGCTAACCAATGGATCACGGCAGCCATGAAGCTGGAGCCTATGAAGGGTGCGGAGAAGGCATGGGTGTGGAGCGCACTGGACTTTGCTGAAGAAGGAGAGGGTAAAGTGGAGCAGCTGGCGGTGCGATTCAAATTGCAGGAAACGGCAAACACGTTTAAGCAGGTTTTTGTTGCGGCCAAGATTGCTCAAGAGAAACTGGAACTCATGACCCCCGCGACATCCATCGTTTCTCAGGACAGTGGAGATTCCGCAAAAGCTACTACAACTCTGTGTGGGAAGGCAGCAATTGATATTTTGGAAGATACCACAAAGGAATGCACGGAACTGTTCATTGAGAATAAAACATGTGACTCTCAAAGTCCAGTCAACCCCACCAAGTCAGTGATGTCGCCCCCCAAGTTTGTGTTTGGCTCCGATAGTCTTCAGAAGATATTTGGCAGTCCAAAATCAAACTCTGATAGTGGTGACTGTGAAGCCAGTTTGAAAACTAAAGATTCCCCAAGTCCTAACAAGGGCCCATCTGTGCCACCTGCCTTCAAAATTCCACAGAAAGGTAAGCAAGATTTACACAATGTTTGTCAATTGTTCTTCTCAGAAACCCCCGCGGGAAAAAAAAATCATATAATTTCTTGGGTAGTAACTATCCCTTCAGTCTGTTGCTACCATTAGCAAATAAAAATAAACATTCTTTTACAATTTTGGCTTTTTCTAAAATGGCGATGGCCTTTCCATTTAGTTCCTGTTAACACAACCACCCATCATCCTTTAGGACTGGATTTTAGGCTATTCAAAGATAATCCAATGGCCTTTTGGACAAGCACATCGAGCGCTCTGTTTGAAAATCCAGGTACTCGACTAGTGTGCCTAACACTTCTCAGCTGTCACCTGGGTGGTAGATGCAATTAGAAATGATGCACGGAGTGGAAAACAGTAACACAAATGTGCCTGCATGTCTATGTAGAAAGTGTTACATTTGTGGTCATTTCAAGCGGAAGTCAAATCCAAAATTTTCTTTGCAATAATATGTTCTATGTGCCCCAATAGTCCAAAACACGGTGTTCTGAATAATACTGCAGGTGGATAAAATCTGATGTTTTTTCTACCCATTTCATATTCCACAAACGCGGTAATAATCAGAATACCGTGTTTAGCATATTAATAGTATTGTAAAGACATTTTTTGAATAATGCTTTATGTAGCTCAAGTTTGGTTCCTTGAGATTTTCCTACTACATGCATACAAACAACAGACTGAATTCAATTATTGTTGCAATATGAAACTAATCAAATTTCAGGGCTTCAGACTTGACTTTTTTTTATTTATTTATTTATTTTTACTAGGAGCACAGCGGCCCCAAACCTTACATTTTAGTTGCACAATTTAAATCAACTTATAAAGTAAATATTCACATTTCTACTAAATTTCTGACATTAGTATGGAATGAAGGTTTTTCAGCAATATGAAATATTGTAGAATAATGATAATTCAATTTAAAAAAAGAAGGGATTAAAAGGAAATTTACTGGTCGCACATGCGCTAGTAAAACTTTTCTTGGCAATTTAGGGCAGTCTGGAGCCCTGGATTTAGATTTAGTTATCTCAAATATACACAAACAGGAATGATCTCATTTAAAGCCGATACTGCCTTTATTGTTAAGCAGAGTGCCTATTTCCTCAAGAGGAATGAATGCACTGAGTAAATGTCTCAAACTCCAAATTTAGTGCAGGAAGAGTGGCAACAGTGTGAAATGCAATTCCCAGTCTAGTGTGGCCTTCGTAATGAACACACCAGCAAATGCTAATTATAGTTTCGGGTCATTTATCTTGTCCAGTGTGACAGTGTAGTATGTCACATTTTTTTCATCTTCTCTGCCACATGTGATTAGAAGCACCCTGGCATGCATTCAGTATGCAACTGTTATTGTAATCGTCACATCAGTTTGGGTGCATGTTTATTTTTTGCTGTGTATAATGTTTTTGTGTGCAAAACTAACACTTCAATTGTAGTTAAACTGATTTATTTCCTTTGAATATCAGTCACTAATGTAGACGTTCCTTAATTTGTCACAGGGGTCAGCAGTACTCATCCAGATGAGGACTCGGAGGTGGAGATTGTGTATGTCCGGGAACCCACTGCTGAACAAGCTGCTTTAGCCAGGAAATTACTGCTGCCGTTCACCTTTTTCTGCTACCAGAACGAACCCGGCTACACCAGTGACAATCAACCTGATGGTGAGACTGCAGTTTCCGTTTGAACAGCAGGATTTGGCCAATGATGACTGAAATTCAGATTCAGGTTACTTTATTGATCCCTAAAAGGGGAAATGCTCCAGTCACAACCCGTCCCAAGAATCATGATAACAAGGACCAACAGACAAAGCGGGGGGGGGGGGGTGTTGTGGGGATCGAGTTCTGCCCATTTAGAGGGGGGGCACAGTATGAATGTGGAAAAAATCTTCAGCGCACAAAGCCACAAAATAGAACAACAGAACTTTGACTTGCACATGTGGGCAAGGGAGGGGATGACATGTAGATGGACTCTTCTGGCCAAATCAGGAACAGGAAGTACAGGACAATGGGAGGTAGTAAAAAGGGATACTCCAGCAACCACGACCATCAAAGTTATGATAGGCTTGAAAGAGATGAAAGAGAGTAACAATCAGTTTTGTATGGAGAACAAAGAGACACATATACTATGTATAATACTGAGTTCAATGTGGACTAGTAGTCATGTATAACTTTATTTTGTGGTGACTTCAAGTCACTTCATTAGGGACAGCGAGGAGGAGATGGACGTGACGTGACTATCGCTTATGAGGAATTTTCTAAGGCGTTATTGTTTCTTAGAAGATGCCATCAAGATGGCGGCTCGTCGTGTATTCACCTCTCGTACCTCATTTCATTGTGATCTAGCTCAATGGCACTATGGGCTATGTATTTTATAACATTGATTAGAACGAGCTCATTAAATGTACAACCAATTCAGTTTGTTCTTGACTTTTTGTTTGTGTCAGATGAGGACTACGAGTCGGCAGTGAAAGCCTTGAATGGAAAACTTTACCCTGATCCTCCTGAAAGAAGAGACACTGGATCTGCTCATGGTATGGCAATTCGGAGTCACTACTCCTTTTTTTTTATTATTATTACTACTCAACTTTGCGCTGACATTTTGCACCCGATCCATTCAGAGCCCGACTGCCAGGTGGTTTGGGAGAAAAAGCCAACGCCCGAGGAGGAGGAGAAGGCCAAGAGCCTTCAGCTTCCGCCCACCTTCTTTTGTGGCCTGAGCACCACTGAGAGCGACCCGGATCCTGACAAGGCGGACGACTTTGAGACCGAAGTCCAAAAGGCCCAACAGGAACTGGTACGGAAAGGGAGTTCAAGAACAAAACACCTGATTTCCACGGGGGATAAGAAACATGCCCTGCTGCTGACAGAGAATTCACGCACACCTAAATACTTATAATTGTATTGAAAAGTTAAATGTATACTGTTGTTGCAAAACATTGAAATATAATTTCGCATAGAAAGGGTTTTCATATGATAGAATATATATGAATTTTTTTGGTTTGCTTTTTATCTTTCAAATTTTTATAGCACCTTTTCAAAAGACTAAAGGACGCTGTGGTCTTGTGATAACTGTATGACACGGCTTCCATTCATTACTGCAGGATACCCAGTTAAACACGGCCGAAATGTCCAGCGGGCCCGCCGACAATCCGGAGCCGTCCCCGAGCTGCAAGTCCAGCACACAAGACGACGTAGCAGAGCAGCCAGCAAATGTGCCGACACAAGCTCCCGACAGCAACGGCAGCTCTCCCATTAACCTGTCGACTAAGACGGAGACCGCCCCTGCCCCTTCCCCTGCCCCTGCCCCTTCCGCCGCCCCTCCTGCTCTTACAAGTACAGGTTAGTGCTTGCAGGTTAGATGACGTGCCGGTGACCCGTCCAGGGATGGTTATTATTGAAAACACAGAATGCTAATTTGTGTCCATTTAAGTCAGTGAGATTGTTTCTGCCTTCCAGGTACACCCAGCTTTGGCTTCACCGCAGTCGAGGGCTTCTCTTTTGCTGACCTGGCCAAAAATACAGAAGGCTTTGCTTTTGGAACGCAAGGTATATTTAGTTATTTTCTGTTACTGACATTTTGCATTGTTTTAATATGTTGTGGTCTTTGTGTGTGTGTGTGTGTGTAGATACGAACTTCTCTTGGGCGAACGCAGGCGCAACCGTATTTAATTCCTCGGCCCCTACGTCATCCAACAACAACGAAGAGGGTGCAAGTGACGAAGAGAACTTGCCGAAAAATGTTGACATACACTTTGAACCTATCGTTTCACTACCAGAGGTACTCTATTCACACGCACACGCAAACAGTCGGGAGCAATCGGTGGAATCCATTCACGGGTTGCCGTCCTCTCAGGTGGAAACCAAGTCCGGAGAGGAGGATGAAGAAATCCTGTTCAAGGAGCGCGCAAAGCTGTTCCGATGGGACCGAGACCTCAGCCAGTGGAAGGAGCGCGGCATCGGCGACATCAAGATCCTCTACCACCCGGCTAAGCGCTTCTACCGCATCCTGATGAGGCGGGAACAGGTGTTCCGGGTGTGCGCCAACCACAACATCTCGCAGGCGATGGAGCTGAAGCCCATGAACACCTCGGCCAACGCGCTCATCTGGACTGCCACGGACTACGCAGGTAACACGGCGACATCAAATTTTGCATGCGAAGGTATGTGGTGTTTTTTTTTTTTTTTTTAATGGTGGGCTCTTCCAGACAGCGCCGAGGGTACCGTGGAGCAGCTCGCAGTCAAGTTCAAAACTCCGGAGATGGCCGCGTCCTTCAAGAAGACCTTCTGCGAGTGTCAGAGCCACATGAGCCAAAGCGAAGCTTCATGCGGCTCCGCGCCGATGATGTCCAGAATTCAGGAGCACTCCAGAGACTCAAACCCGCAGGTGTTCCTCGCCGTGGAGGCGGACGGCCAACCTCTCGGCACCATCACCGTCGAGCTCTTCTCTCACCTCGTTCCCAAGACGGCGGAGAACTTCAGGGTGCTGTGCACGGGCGAGAAAGGCTTCGGACTGAAGGGCTCCATCTTCCACAGGGTCATACCGGATTTCATGTGTCAGGTGAGGAGATCGGCAGTCATGAAAATGTGTGGGTTCCGAAATGTTTCCGAGGGTCCCCTCATATTCATAACCTAGATAGTTAAACACTATGGGATATTGTCACTGACTTCTCTGTGGCTCCTATAGGGCGGCGACATCACCAACAGCGACGGCACCGGCGGAAAATCCATCTACGGCACCAAGTTCGAGGACGAGAACTTCGATGTCCGCCACACGGGTCCGGGCATCCTGTCCATGGCCAACCGCGGTCGCGATACCAACAATTCCCAGTTCTTCATCACGATGAAAAAGGCGGAGCATCTGGACTTCAAGCATGTGGCTTTCGGCTGGGTTCGACAGGGCATGGAAGTGGTGCAACAAATGAGCGAGCTCGGCACAAAAGGAGGCGTCCCCTCCAAGAAGCTTCTTATCGCCGACTGTGGACAGATTTAGACGCGCAGTCCAGTTTTATCAGCGAATGACACACTGACCACAAGACTACTGGTCAAGAGCCACAAATATTTTGTAGGGGATGCTTTGATCTGTATCACTGTCCAACACAAATATCTCAAACTTTTATGTTGTCTATATAATTGTACATTAACTTTTTTTTTCTTTTTCTTTTTTGCATGTGTTCAATTTGAATGTATTGGTACTCGTGACACACACGCATACCCCACCCTTTTTGACATTCTGTAATAATTGTAATTTAAACAAGTAGAATGTTATTTGAAAGCGCCGTTGCTTTTTACTTGTTTCATGTTGATTTGTTTGTGCTTTTTTGCCTCCTGCTCGATAAAACGTGAAGAAGGTTCACGGAAATTTGTTGCAGTTCTATTCAAGATTTTTTGAGCAAAAAAATAAAGATGCTTTGAGTAATACATGTCCATATTTTTGGAGACAATCAAAGTAAATATTGGTGGATGTGCATCATGACCAAAAATAACAAAAAATGCCAAGCTGTTGCTTATCAAATAATTCAATTTGTGCAGAACGCTACAGATATGTTTTGCAAGTTGAACTTTGGTTGCTCTGACAAACCAATCAGAAGATAAATGCAGAAAATGCTGACATTGTTGTGGCCAGCTGCTCTGTGAGGGGAATTTGAAATCTGACTGGTTAAAGTAATAGCCCCATTGTTCTATGCGTCAGTGCTACTCGCACCTCTGGAACCCTTCCCTCTAAAGGTAACTGACGAATACCCTCAACAACGGCAGTGAATAAATTAAATATAGAACAACATGCTAGATTTTTGTTCTGCTTAAATAATGATGTTTGGTCACGTGACATTCACAAGGTAAACCTCTGGGCACTTTGATGTCAATTTCAGTCAACAGTAGGGGGCGTTGCTACATAAAATGTCAGCCTTCGGCATCCTTAGATGGTAGAAATCGTGGATTAGTCTTAATTTGTATTTTACATTATTCTGTGTTTTATGTTGGATTGTATTTTAGATGAGATCTATATTATTATTTTGCCTACATTGAGAGTAAAGAATTTTTTTTTTTTTTTAAATTTGGATTGTCACACTAAATGCACAATTTTGCTGTTTGCAAACTGTCCAAAATAATTATACAGTAATCCAAAAAAAGGGATTACCCAAGTGTAGTACCAACATTGGCCACCGTGTGAGAGTAGCAGCAAAGTTCGCAACTCCAGGCCCACCCCCGCCGATGACGTCATTAGGATGTAAATGGTCCGCAGCGTGGCCCGTTAGGCCTTTTCGTCTCCCGTTTGGTTTGGGGCGGCAGGGTTTCTTTCTGTCTCGGGAAGATTTAACACCAAAGCGGCAAAAATGATCATCTACAAGTGTATCATCAGCAGTAAGGAGTTTTCCCACCTATTCACGTGTTCCTTTCACAATCGCCGTCTCAGAAATGATTTTGCGAGTGATTAAAAAAAATGTTTAAAAATAGTTTTGAGTTGGCGCTCGCTAACTCGCCGCCCAGCTAACTTGTGCCTTCGCCTTCCTTAATGCTAATGCTAAGTTGCTAATAAGATGACGCCATTACGACGACCATTGTTCGATGTTTGGCGTTACGTTTAAGCACACACAAAAAAAAAACTAATTTCGGTGCATGTAACGGCCGAAATGGCTCGCCGTGAACGTCGAAGACTCCTCAGAATCGCGTGGCCGCTCGCTTGTAGTTTAGCCGAGTGTAGACGTCTTTTCCTGCCTCGTCTAAAGTTAGCATTAGCATCACATCCACGAGAAAGTCCGTCTCACTGTACTTGAATGGCGGACGTGTATATCAACTCGTTGAGGCGTTTAGCCAATATACTACTTAAATTATGTTCCCCTTTTGTCCTGATAATTCGGCGAACTAGTAGAACGTCTATCTTTTCAGCAACATTAGTAATAGGAAGTGTGTTGCTAGTTAGGACCAACTACGCACTAGTTGACAAAGTGCTTCACTAGTAGTACTAGTTAGTACTGTCTAGCCCGTTTTTGCCTCACTAGAAACACGTTAGGTGCCTCACTAGTACTACAACTAAGCTGAAGTTCATTCACAGTAAGGCACTCGTTTCAAACTAGTAGGCTGTAAGTGGCACAAAGAGTTATTTTATTTCCACACTCATTTATTTTCCCCTTTTATAATATTTAATGTCTTTCTCCCGTAGACGATGAGATGTTCTCAGACGTCTACCCAATGAAGGAGACTCCGATCTTCTATGAAGTGGAAGGAAAGGTGAGCAAGTGACAAGGAAGGAATGTCCGGATAAATGACACCTCATCACTCGTTTGTTAGTCACCCGCTGCCGAAACGTTACAATGGGTGGATGACTAACCCGGTTTGGGACGGAAGCTATATTATTTGGACTTGGTATGTTAGGAACCGAAACTTAAAAAAATAAAAAGAAGAAGAAAAGTAGGGCGGATTCCAAAAAATTGGGTTTTTGGGGATGAAAATCTCTTTTTTTTTTTTTGTACAGTTGTAAGTGGATGCATGATAACTTAAAAAAAAAATACTCATGACCTAAATGCGATGGAAGATCTTTACTTAAATTTCAGATGGTCCAAAAATGTACTATAGTGATTCACACATTTCACTTGACATAATTGGTCCAAAACATATCAAGCCGTGGCAATTCGGGCAACAAAGAGGTGCCTTGCTCGAAGGCATCCTCCATCTATATCGAGAAAAAAAAAATCAGTTGGATTGTTCCAACCATTTGGAAGCAAATGTCAACAAACGGTGACGCCCGATGGCCACTTGTGTGTTTTTTTTTTTTTTTAGTACATCACCACTTCCAGCAACATCGACGAAGCTTTACTCGGCGCCAACGCTTCGGCCGAGGAGCAGGCGGAGACCACGGAGGCGTCGGTGGTATCCGGCGTCAACATCGTCATCTTCCACAAGCTGCAGGAGACGACCTACGACAAGAAGAGTTTCGTCGCCTACATCAAGGAATACGTCAAGAGGTACGCCGCGCCTCGTTTGGCCGTCTTGTCTTTCTCGATTGATTTTTTTTTTTGACCGACCGCAATCAATTCCTTTCTCGTTCAGCATAAAGGCCCAGCTGGAGGTAAACAAGCCCGACCGAGTGGCGCAGTTCGTGGACGACGCCAAAGTGGAAGTCAAAAAGGTCATCTCGGGCTTCGATAATCTGAAGGTAACTACCAACAATAATCACCCGATCTAATCCTCCTCTCTCGCCATCCTCTGCTTCTGCTGCTTTATTTAACTTCAGATAACAGAAAGTCTTCCCGAACGTCGCCAAATCGCTTATTTGCTTCTCAACTTGGACGCTCCATATCCAGCTTAGTTCCACCAAATGATTGAGTGTCGAGCTAGACCAAAGTTTTTCCTCCCCGGGGCCAATACTGATAATAAGCAGAAAATTGTGGTGTTTAAAAACCTTATTCTGTTAACTAGGGGGTGGGAATCTTTGAATGTCTCACGATTTGATTCCGTTATTTTGGGGTGTGCCATACGATTCAGAATCGATTTGCGATTAAGAAAGATTTTTTGATTCAAAATGATTTGCTTGACGGTGATTTTTTGCTTCAATTTATAGATGTTCAAGGAATAGTAATGATCTACTGCAGTCTGGCTCGCTAATGCTAATTAGCGCGCTACTCGCGGCACTTTAATCACTCAAAAGGACGGCTCCACGCTGCAAAAAAAAACAATTTTTATTGGAATAACTTGATCGTGACTTTTTCCTTTTACTCTCTAATGTGGCTACAACTTAACAGTGTATCAGACCGCGTGGAACCACACTGCCCCCAAGAGGCCAAATTGGGCACAACATGAACAGCGCTCCCAATAAAGGCACACACAAAGGGAAGACGGAGAGGGAAAATTGGTTTTGGGACATTTAAAATCGATTTTGAATCTGACTAAATGAGAATTGATTTTTTTTGGGCACACCCCTAATGTTAAGTGTAACGTTCGATGTAAACAAGCTTCACGTCACCTGATGTCATAGACTGCAATTCGCCTTCACCAAAATGTATGTGAGGATTTCTACTTATAGCAATTTCAACCGTTTAAACCTCTCCGCAATGGCCAGTGATGAAAATGCTTACCGGGCCAAAATATTGCTGCGACTGTTCTAATAATTCCAGAGTTTGACTAATTAGTAAAGTGTCATTTCTCCAATACAGCAACATGTCGTAGAAAGTTGAATGAATATACTTCCACAAATAAAAGGCAACGTAAAGTAAACAAGTCTTAGAAAATTCCAGTATGGTTGAAATTGATCTTTCACTTATCTTTGATCTCTTTTAAGTAAAAAAAAAAAAAAAAGACTGCAAGAAAAGTTCCCAGCATTTTGGGTCTGATGCATCACCAAAATAACGCAGTTTTAAATGGATCTCTTTCGGCCCGCAACTAAATCTGTCAATTATTTTTAACTATTAGTCGATGAATCAGATTTTTTTTTTTTTAAATAGTGCTGTCCAAGTTAAAGGTGAGTCACTTTAGCTTGACAACAGCTGGTTACGTTAAAGGTAGCACATGTTGTGTTTGAGCAATAAACATAACTACATGCATTAAAGAAAAGCATTTAATGAATGTTTGCGTGTGACATTCAGAATATTTGTTCATGTCAAACTACTGAGGTAGATTTTTTTTTTCTCCCATTTTAAATTATGCAAGTAACTAACTGATTGGAAAAAGAGGAGGATGAGAGTGTTCAGTCGATCATAACATTGAATGTCAAAAGAATTAACAAAGCAAATTTGGCAAGAATTTTTTGGGGATAATTTTAATTAATTGATCAAAATTCTAAGATGTGATCAATCTGATAAAAAAAAAAAAAATCGTTTTGCAGCTCTTAAAAAAATTATATAAAACATGTTTAAGTTTCCATCCCATTATTAAAAAATAATGACATTATTTCCAATAGACAGTGCAAACTTAAATTATGATTAGGTACTGGTTTGTAATGGTGGCCAAATGAAGCTTCATGAAGCACTTGTGATATATTTTGTTACTCCTCTAGATGGCACTCTTGGCTTAAAGATACAGTGGAAATGTCATTGCTTTCCATTGCATTAGCCTTGAGCTTTAAACCAAGAGCACCATCTTGAGGAATAAAAACATATTGCAAGTGCTTCATGAAGCTTCCTTTTCCTCATCACTACTAGTTTGGACCATAACATGTCCAAAAAAAAATGTCAATAGCTCTCTTGAGGTCATGCCACAATATCTCAACCGGGTTGAGGTCAGGACTTTGGCCGGGCTGCTCCACAGCATGTGTTAGGTTTGCCTAAAACCATGAAACCTCCTGTCGCAATACCAATCTTCTTTCCAGCTTCAAGTTTTCCCTTTGTGTCTTTGATGGACGTGATCATCCTCATTTGTCTTCTTATCAGTTTTTCACAGGCGAGTCCATGATTGACGAAGGCATGGTCGGAATTCTGGATTACCGCGACGACAACGTCACGCCTTACTTTCGCTTCTTCAAAGATGGCCTCAAAAGTGAGAAATGTGTAAGTAGTCTGTCCTGGGTCACGTAATCCGTTGATTTCCCAAAGGCACATCAAAATAACATTGAATGTGTTACGCCAGGTGTTGCATACAATTAATGGCGGGTTTTGTTTTTGTTGCAGTAACTACATGGACGAATCCGTTTGGTAACTGGCTGCTGCTGCTGCTTCTTCCTAAATGCCCCGAGAGCCGAGTGCGTCATGTGCGACTTTGACATCATGGCCCCACCGGACAATAGTTTTTAAATTTTGTTTTCCCCTTGCCGTTATCGGTGTTTGTTTTTGTCAGTGAAACTGAAGGAATCCGCTCAAAGCTCCCAGATTTGGTCATTTTGGATGTTTTTGCAAAGACACGACACTGCTTTCCTTCCTGTTCTGGGTTCATGGATGCATTCGAAATTCCATCTACGTTATTGCTTTAAGTTTAAAATAAATCTGAGTACCATCATCTGCTTGTTTACTTTTTTTTTTTATTGGGTTGTGCAGTATTGACATGAACTCCAAATGCGACTACTTGATTAACGGCTTAATGTCTTTGTAGCCTCGTCTTTAACAATTAGCAAGCAAATACATTTTGTGTCTAATGATTTTTTTGGTTATGGTCAAAAACTAGAGGTGCAAATGTTAAGTGCAATTTTTTTGTGGTTAATTTTGATAGAGATTTTTAGATTGAGATTAGATTTTCCAACAGCATCACATGGTTGTGAACTACATGCTATATACTATACTAATACTATATTATTTTTCATGTACAATTGATACCGTTAAAAAAAAATGTTTCCACTTGTTGACTGAAGATCATATCACCTGTGCTGAGGAAATAGGTAACGACCAATCATGGGTCACTTGTTTTCTGGTCGTCAAGCTGATTGTTTTTTGTTTGTTTTTGCACTTTTTAAAAAATATCTTTAACAAATTGATATCAATAGCCAAAGCATGGCAAACATAAGCAGCACAGTAAACATACAATTCATTATACACAATCTCACAATAACATAGTAAAAGTGAGCTGATTGGTCGTTACCTGTTCCTGAGCACAGGTTACGTCAATCTTCAGTCGACAGCAAGTGGTAAAATTCGTTTTTAAAGGTATTAATTGTTCAGGAAAAATAACATTAATTATAGACAAAATATTATTACTGTTGAAAATGGCTCAAATTAAGTTAAAACATCTCCCTTGCTAAGAATTGAAGCGAGAGAAAGATAGACATCGCCATCTGACGTTGTGGATCAGTCTGCACATAAACCACTGATCCGGATATTAGACTAGATAGCCGATAGACCAAGACTTTTGAAGCCGTGGGGCCGCCATATTACTCCTCCCAAGAAACGTTTCTCAACATACGATCGTATAAATTTTCATGATCGAAATTGGAGAACATTTGAGACAGTACTTAGTAGAAACAGTATGATTCATGGTGTTTTGATTTCTTAAACATAAACAGGTATTCAGAAATTTTACAACTTGCCTTAAATATATGCTTAATGATCTTTACAGGAGGAAACTTGTATTTTTTTTTTATTTATTAAAGAATTATAGCAGTAATTCAACAAAAGATGCCTCTGCCAAATCTAATATTGGGGTCTAAGGAACTGCGTGTTAAAAGAAAAAGCAGCACATACCGTCCACTTATTTTCTTTTTATTTACTTTAAAAAAAAAATGGGACCACCCCCGCTACAACTACCCCATCCCCGGCCCTATACTAACTGCCTACCAGCTGTATATGTCTAATCTGTACGTATATATACAGTAGTCTGCTCGCAAAATGGGAGGAGCAAGATGGCCGCCCTGTCGCTTCAACGGCTTGCACCGGCGTGTATGGGCTATCCGCTATCCAGTCATATATTCAGATCAGTGACGTATTTTCACTTTCATTTCATTTTCTTAATTGCTGCCCGCGACAAGCGTTGCATCTGCTTTTAACCGTACACGTATCTGGTTTGGGTGCGGTCATACAGTCGTTTTAAATTTTAAAATCCAACGCAGCATGTTTCCACTACCTCACGTGGTGTTCTGTAAACGTGGCTAACGGGGGTCCACAGTTGCTATTGGAACGGTGAAAGAACGCCACAGCAAAAATGGAAATTAACTTTACTGGACTCCCCAGGCTTTTATTGACAGTAATAAAGACAACCAGCATAACTTAAGTAACTGTGTCACGCTGGCGAAGAAGAAAAAACAAACAAACAAAAAACTTGGGAGTGAAGTTAGGCCGTCTGCATCTCCTCTTCCTCCTCCTCAGCTGACTGGTAGTGTCTGTACTCTGCTTTCAGCTCCCACGTGCTTTTGTGGGCGCCTTTGCTGTTGTATGTACCGATATCCCTCATGATCTCTTTCAGGTAGGTCTACGTGACATTGCATAAACATGCTTTTATTTCAAAGACCGAGTAGAAAATAAACTGTTTGGATTCCAGCATGACTGAGATATTTAACATACAAATGGCCAAACAATGGTTGCAAATCATTTTATGAGGCCCATAAAAATAGCAACAAAATGCTTTTATTAGTGATTGTTTATTAAAAAAATAATAAAAACTATAAACTATTGATGTTACAATTTCCTAAAACGAGGAAAAATTGTGATTGAGGAAAAGCAGCCAAATCCACCCGTTTGTATCCATCGCAGGGGGCGGCCATTTTGCCACTAGATGTTCACTTGGAAATGACTTTAAAGTTACTCAGGTAAGGACTAATCACAGTTCCCCTCTGTTCCGAGTTTGGTCATGTGACATTCAAACTAAGCCGTGATTGGTCATTACCTGAGCCTTGAGCAACTTTGATGTTATTTTCAGCCAATGACAAAATGGCAGCCTCCTCAGATGGATAAAAGCGGGTGGGGTTTTGCTGCTTAATTCATCATCCACAAACACAATATTGATCATAACATTGTGTTTAGACTAGTGGGGCCTGCGTAGAACATATTGTAAAGAAAATGTTGGGGTTGTCTTCCCTTTTAAAACAATGGTACATCATTAACTGTGATGTAACATTAAACCCCGAGTGATTATACAGTTCAATTTTCACCTAAGAAAATTATTTTTTACTGCAAATTATGTACCCATACCAGCGAGGTATGGTGATAAAAAAAAATAATTAAATGCCTTTTAACAATTATTTTTTAAAATTATTTTTATTATTATTATTATTATTTATTATTTTTTTTAAGAGCTCAGTACTAGATATCAATTATAAGGCTAAACCTCTAAAAGATTTGAAGTGAAAGGACAGAACACTGGCCTAGTCCATAAACAGCCACAAGGTGTCACTGTGGCGCTTGGAGAGCCTTTGCCGAGCATCTCCACGCTGATGAGAGCGGCAAGACTTTTTTTGACAATGGGCATTTTTCGGTTTACTTCAGTTCAGTTAATTGGAGTGCTAGCCAAGTGCTTTGGGAGAGGAACGGTACGGTGGCGTGGAGTGTATTGCGGCGTTTGTCTCCCACTCAAGCCACATGGTTACGCAATCAGATGCAATCAGAGTGAGCGGAGGACCTCAAGGTCTCATCAGCACCTACACGTTGCGGTTCTCTCTGCTCGCTGGAACAAATCCACCGTTATCGATGCAGCCCATATGTGCGTGCGTGTGTGTGTGCGTGTGTGCAAAAAGAAAGAACTGGCCCAAATTGTAGCCACAGCAGATAGTGTGAACAAGCACAAACGTCATGCTGTGGGCGATTGCTGCAAATGTAACAAAGCAAGGTGGATAGTGGGCAGGTGTATTGTTTGTTTTGTTTGTTGCGCTGTTCCCGGCAACGGCGTTCGCGCTCGCGTGTTTAGCTCACCACAGGTTGCTTGGTGATGTCCACCAGGTCTTTTATGTTGTAGTACTGATGCTTCTCAAAGGCAGAAAAGAGCATGTCCAACACCACCTGTCGCTCAGCTCTCACCATCTTCCCTTCGGACTTCTTCTTCTTTTCATGCTCCACCTGGTAAACAATACCGGAGGTCACCCGCTGGCGTTGCGTCGAGGCGTACGGAACGCTGACATTTGACAGGCGTGGGAGAAACGGAGCGCTAACGTTGAAGTCGTGGTTGGCTACGGGCTTGAAGACGGTTGTGATGGCTCGCTCCAGCTGCTGTGACAAACGCTGAGGCTTCAACGACTCCTTCATTTGAACCCTGACGTGCACAAATGAAAGCAGATTTGCTTATGAATAAATACATCTGACTATTAACAGTCTTGACAGCATAATTGGTGGCAGTCTTGAGCTTGTGTTTTAACAAATAATTAATAAACAGCTTGAAGCCTTTTTTTTTTAAAGATTAATTAGTATTTTTATCAGCCAAATTGCTACTTGTTGTAAGTTGAGTCATTAAGAAAGTGTATTGCAGTCACTTGAAAAAAACAACAACAACAAAAAACTCCTGTTTTTCTGACTGTTTTTTTGGGGGGTACTTTGTTTTTGTGCGTGTAATTTATTTTTGTCTGTTTTTCTGAATATTCTTTTCTGATTTACTCAATATTTTTTCTGTCATAAAAAAAAAATCTGAAAAACAAGAAAAAAATATTCAGAAAAATAGGGGAACAAATTATTAAAAAAAAAAACAGTAAAAAAAAATATTTTGAGCACCCCCCCACCCCCACCTTTGAACTCCCAAGTGACTTGCTGCAGGTTCGCTAATGGTGGACACTTTCCCGCATACAATATATTTCCGTAGAAACTTAACTTACATGCTCCACAAAACTATAAACCTAGTTTACATTACAATGATAGTATACAGTAAAAAATAAAATAAAATTTTATAAAATATAAAATTATAATATAATTATAATGTATTCTATTTATTATTATATATATTATATTATAAATGTAATAAATTGTATTTTTTTATGACAGAAAAAACACAAATCTAAAAACAAAAAACAAAGCTCCCCCCAAAAAAATTGTCAGAAAAACAGGAGTTTTTTTCCCTATTGAATGTAATAATGCTTCTGTAATCAACCACCAAAAAAAAAAAAAAGAAAAATAAAGTGAGAATTTATTATGCTTGATTTTTAACTAAATTGTAGCGTGCCGGTTTTCCATTTTGAAATGTAATTCACATACTTAACTCTTTGACTGCCAGACGTTTTCAGAAAAGGGATGCCGTGGGTGCCAGCCGATTTAAGCATTTTGACTGATCTCTCAAGGTCCACAGAAAATTATGTGTTTGGACTATGGAACCACACATACTACCAAATGAAAGATTGAACTCTCATCTTTCATCAGAAAAAAATGTTTGTTTCTACCTTATTCCGTTTTTCAGTAATCAACAATAGAAAATGGTTAGTTTCACCTCTGTTTTGAAACAAACGTCTTTTAACGTCTTTGGCACTCCTCCATAGGATTTTACTGAACGTTATTTAACGTTTTTGGCAGTCAAAGAGTTAAAAGTATCTCCAGTAAACACGACAATTCTTTCTTATTCCTTATTTGCCGTGATGAAGGGACATTTGTTGGACAGCTCACTGTGTACTAAAATGCGGCCATCTGTAATGTCTGACCAGCATCCAAAACCAAATGATCAGTGCAGAATTTGAACAGATTCGGTCGCCGCCGCCACCACCATCTCCAACCATTCTTATCAACGAATTCATGGAAGACACACAAATGGTCTGAAACAACAAAATCAAAAGGCATTGGACTGCATTGTCATCGCACATCTGCCAGTGATACAGTTGCTATAGTGATACCAGACGCAATTTTCAGTAGATGTTTTTCTACTTGGCAAGATAATTTTTTTTAGCTTGTAGTCAACACTAGGTGAATTAAAATCTACTTAAAAATATCAGTTTTTTAAATTTTTTTTATAGTGTGGGCATTGTGACCAAGGTGATGTCCTTAGGATCAGGTAGCCGTGCATTGACTGTTTTGGGGTTCAGAAATGAGGGGGAAATTTAGGAAACAAAAAAAGACTATCATATTGTATTCCTGTTGTTAATTGTTCTGTAATGTTGAGGAGCTAGTCACAATAATAAAAGACAATCTACATAGACAGAAATAATTAACAGCATTTGCTCTTGCCGAATCAAGCTTAATGTTAATTTAATTTTTTTTTTGAATCTGTAAGCACCATAGGACAATTACAACCACACAATTTCTGTTGGTTAAAATGTGAATTCCATGTACATTTTGCGTAATTATTTTTATTTGTGTAAATTTGTTGTTTGTATGTGAGTTCATCCACTATGTTAAAGTAAGTTTTGGCATTCCTGACAATTTTTTTTATTATGTATGACTAATGTTGATCAGGAGGCTTAAAAAAAAAAAAAAAAAAAATTTAAAAAAAAAAAAAAATATATATATATATATATATATATATATATATATATATATATATATATAGCTATTATTTCAAACATGGGTTCAACGATGGGTTTTTAGTGTTTTTTTTTAAAATATATATAGAGTTGAATATTTTTATCAGCTTTATTATCTCCGTCTAAAATCCCATCTGCATTGTTGTGTTGTGGCATGTTTTGGTGCCAATATCACACATGGGAGATCTCTGCAATTGACTTGTTAAACTGAGAAGTGTGAATTAATTTTTTTTTGTCACTTGCCTATCTTTCGTCATATTTGTGTGTCCACATCAGTTGTGGCTACAACATTTCACAGTTCGCTCACTTCTTTAGCTTCATGTAGTTGTCTGTGACGACGGGCCTGCATTCCGCTCTGTGCACCACCATCCCCTCCAGACTGAGTTCCTCTGTAAAACAAAGAAGATGCACGGCGCATCATGATTCGCTGAACATTACATTTGTGTCTTTATGGAAAAACAACGTGATTATCAACTTGTCACAAAGCTTTGCTCCAGTAAATGCACTTCTGTTTCTTTGCGATTCGCTGCTGGTATTGATTTGGGAACATTACATTCAGGCACCAGCTGTGCATTCAGCGCCAAAAAAATAATGACCATGGTGCAACAAGGCAACCGTAACAGAATGCGCACTAGAGTGCTGCGGCGAGGTAAGTGGCTGTACAAATTAGGACGATGCAATTACGGGATATTGCTTGCACATTTTAATACAAAATACGATACTGTGTTGAAAGCAGCATTGTGTAAGCACGGCATTCTGATGAACTCATTCACTACCAGCCATTTTCACTGAAGCAACCCCCTTCGCTCCCGGCTGTTTTACTGGATTTTGACAAGGCCCACGGAATATTGGATTCTATTGCTATAAAAACATGGAACCCACCAAAAGAAAGATTAGAGTTTCTTCTTTCATCAGGAAAAAAAAAAGTATACTTGGATCTGTTTCCGTTTTGCAGCAATTACCATTAGAATATAGCTGAGTTTCATCATTATTCACAAATCTGTTTAAAATGGCCCTGGCTGATCTCTTATACTCTGCTGCCATCTACTGGTCGTTTTTGTAATAACTACCAATGCTTTAAGTGACTTCTTCAGGTCAGAAGCTGCCTTCTGTATGCTCTAGCATATGTATATATATATATATATATATATATATATATATATATATATATACACATTTTTTTGGGGGGGGACTATGGCAATATTTAAAATAGAACGTTTTTATATGTTTTTGGGAGCAAATGAGTTAATATTGTGTTTATGGAATATGGCTGAAGCAGCAAAATCCTCTTGCTTTTATCCATCTCAGGGGGCGGACATTTTGCCACTTGGCGTCCACTAAAATGACATCAAAAGTTCATTGGTCGTTACCTGAGCCTAGAGCAGCTGTGATGTCATTTTCAGTGGACACAAAGCGGCAAAAAAACAACAAACAAAAAAAACCCTGACTAGTCTAGAAAAAAATGAACATGTCATTTGCGAAATCTTAAGAGTAAATGTAATCAACAGTAGTGGAAAAATGGTGTGAGGAAAATGGTAACCGCTAGTAACCTAACAGTGAGCTTCCACATCCTGCTGCCTTCCTAAAGCTTATTACAGCACATCTTGCCAATCCTAAATGAACTCTCTCGGGAAATAGAGCCCAGCTGTTTGCGGGTTTCAATACTGCCTCCAACAACAACAAGCACATTGCAAGATGAATGTGCCTTACTAATTTACTATGCTTATTGGAGTTTTAAATGGTTTCTTCAGGGGGAAAAAAACAAAACAATTGAAAGTCATGTTGTTGTAATGACAACTGCTTGGTGATTGATGTGCTCTTATTAGTCATTGTTTGTATGTGGACACGCACTGTTTTGTGAGAACATTTTACACTCCTCAGTTGAGTGAGATGCTCAAAAGGGCTGCAGGAGGTCCAGATGACCTGCGGAGGAGACGGAATCCTCTGACGTGTGAATGAGTTGACTACGCAGGGATTCGTGCCAACGTCGCCCTGTCGCAAAATTCAAAATGTGTGTGGGCAAGCGGGGGGGGGAAAGAGAAAGGAAAGTGTGAAGCGTGACGTCTTCTCGGCGTTCTGTGACGATGGTGTCACAGCAGGATCCCCTGGCGGAACATGCCAACTGTTACCAGATTGCTCTTTTGTGTTTATGACTGATAATATCATCGTTGTTCTGTGAAAAAATCTTAAGTCCTTAAAAAAATAAAAATAAAAAGTTTTTGGGATGTCTGCATTCATCAGTGTCATCCCATAAAAATGACTAAAATGTCATTAAAAAAAACAGAACGGTGAAAATATAATAATTCTTATTTTATTAGTGCGCAATATTTTTGCTTCTACACCAAAATAATCATAATTCAGACTTCATTAAGAACGGTTCGAACGATTCAATCTTGACAAGCTTGAATGTGCATGTACCGATAATTTCAATACTACAGAATTGTATGCATTTATGCACCGTGCATTTCATTATCTTGACGATAATACATTAAATTATGGTCCAAATGATGTTCAAATAAATGGCATGATGATGAAGCTAAATAATGTGGTGTTTAGTATTTAAATATTCAATGATTATTTTTATTGTTGATACTCCATAATGGACATACAAAGGAATTAAAATTCTGTTCCTCTCTTTTAACTTTATTGCGTAGATTTTTTTTTACACCTCTCCCGTATGTGACCAATTAAATTGATCCTTGCTTTTCATCCAAAAACTTACGTTTCCCTTTTTTTTTTGTAAGATTCAATTTATTAGATAAATAGCCTAGCATTTTTGGTTTCAAGTATTTACTCTTTGACAGAGCGATGCACTGCTTTGTAGAATGAGCAAAAAACTATTGATTGATCTTGTTGAGGCCTCTGATCCTCATCATTCAGGGAAGGAAGGTGAAAATGGATGAAGGACTGACTGCAAGTCCAATCAATAAAAGAGACAGATAACACCGAGATCTCCCTCAGGCGTTCAGAGGTTCTTCAGTGTGTGGCTGCCTGGAGACATTCTTCAGTGAAAAGTATTTTTGATTGACTTTTTTTAAAAAAAAAAATTTCAAGACTTCTGTTGAATCTGTTCAGCCAGAAATTCAAACGATTGGTTTGAAGGAATTGTTTAAAGCGGTGTTGAACAGAGCAACAGAAAGCAATGAATGCTGCTGAGGCTTAAGGCAGACAGACCATAAGCTTTAAACTACAGTACTAATGCAATTCTCACCACAAAGCCCATAATTAACAGTGTGTGAATGTGTCAAAATAAATAACTACTTCTGCTCCGCCACAAGCCAGATGGTTACTCTTCAGACTCAAAATGGCTGCACCTAGCTGTTGTAGTGACTCAGCGGGTAATCAGGAGCGGCTACGCATATGCTCGCTACACACGTTCGTTCGCCGAGTTCACATTTGTTGGCTGAAAAGACGCTTGTGGCTTGCGAGCAGTGTCATTTGATTGAAATCGCAGCCTTGAATCATTTAGTGCAGGTGCAATCGCTTTGGTCGCCATAGCAACCGCCACATGCTGTCCCAACTTCATGTGTCACGATAAGTTCAAACAAATTACAGTCGGTGTGTTTGGAATATGGAGGCCATTAACATTTGGGTCGCAGTAGAAGTCCGAGAGGCAGACCATTAAAGGAAATGAAACACATGCCAGCAAACAGACGCTAAAACGACACCCACGTACAACATGTGTGGACGTAAGTTAACAACTGAAAATCAAATGTTTGGTAGGTGGAGGGGCCCACAGAGAGACGATCTCAAGGCTTCAGTGTGGGGGAGGAACTCTTGAGATTTACAAAAGAGTGCATCCAGCATGTAGGCTTCACTATATAAAAAAAATAAAAATTGTTTTGGCCAACAGAAACTTCAGACAAACAGAATGGGTTCCAGGTAAGCGTTTTTTTCTTCTTCCAAATTTGGATCTGGTCCATGGTTTCACTGTCAAAAACTTGCTTGTGCAGTTTTTTAAGTAATATTTAGACAGGAAATGCATAAAAACAGTTAAGTTGTGTTTAATATACACTGAAAATTCTTTACCGAGCAAGTGTTTAAAGAGATACTTGACTCATTGAGACATTTTCAGCAGTAAAAAGTTAATATCTTGTCCAGAATGAATTTGATTACTTCATTAGTTTTCATGTACAATGAATACCTTTAAAAACGAAATTTTCCACTTGCTGTCAATTTAAGATGACATCACCCGTGCTCAAGAAACAGGTAACAACCAATCATGGGTCAGTTTGCTGACCAAACTCAGAAAACAGGTCTGCCATGACCTCCGCCATCTTTACCTACTTCCTCAGCACGGGTGATGTCATCTTCAGTTGACAGCAAGTGGAATTTTTTTTGGGGGGGGATTAATCGGACATGAAAAATAATGATGCTATCAAATTAATTTGGGACAAAATATGAACTTTTTCCTAGGGGTGTCAAAATGAGTGTGTTCATTTTGAGTTAATTTAAAGTTCCTTTACTTACTGGGGAAATTTCCGCAACGCAGCAGACATGTCCATGTGAAAAATTCACAGGAATACATTTAATAATAATGCATATATTTGGGGAGACTGGGGTCAAATTTTATTTTACAATTTTTAAAATGTGCAGAATTTCACAAGTTACTTCATGTTGAAGATGGCTCCCAAAACATATAAATACGTTCTATTTTAAATAGTACCAGTGTCCCAAAAACATATTTATACATTTTTTAATGTTTTTTATGCTAGAGCATACATAAGGCTTTGATGCAGCCTCTGAACTGAAGAGAACAGTTAAAGCAATGGTAGTTATTACAAAAAAACGGCCAGCAGGTGGCAGCAGAGCATAAGAGATCAACCAGGACCATGATGAAAAAAGCTGTTTTCTTCACAGTTTTAAACAGATTTGTGATTATTGATGAAACGTAGCTATATTCCAATGCTATTTGCGGCAAACCGGAAACAGATAGAAATATACTTTTTTTTCCTAATGAAAAAAAGAGACTAATCTTTCTTTTCATAGATTCCAAGTTTTTATAGCAAGAGAACACAAATTTCTGTGAGCCTTGCAAAAATCGGTCAAAAGCCAGAAAAACAGCCGGGAGCGAAGGGGGTTGCTTCAGTGAAAATGGGAGTTTTATGTTAACAAGAGTATGAAACTTACGGCAAAAATTATTGTACATTTAGAACAGATATAAAATGTATGATTAATTGTGAGTTATATAGCGCTATAGAAGTCATGCGATTATTTATGATTAAACAAAATGAACACCCTTACTTTTTGCTGCTGAAAATGAGTCAAGTATCCCTTTAAACGAAATGAACTACCGTCCCCTAACATTTTTGCTGATAGGTAGATATATTGTCAAAGGTCTTGTGACACGCTGAAGTCTCACACAATGGCGGCTTCAACTCTTGACATTCTGTATGAGAGCGTATTAGAGTTGCATTTCTGCAGATAAAAAGAGAGCATTTACACAATCTTTAAGGGTCTAGTTGAATGGAGGATGAGAGGAGTGAAGACAATAGCGCAGAAGAGAGACGGATGCGAGGGAGAGAAGGTTAGCCGTCCACCCCCTCACACTCAACTCGTACCTCCATCTGTTTCAAGGCCCTATGCTTGCAGCTCTGACCTTCCTAATGTTTCACACAACAAACAGCAGGCCGCCCACCGAGCCTCCATCAGTCTCTAGCCTTCCGCTCCCCATCCATCAAATTCAAGGATTGATGTCTCCCCGTGCAACATTCTACATAGACGCATGTTTAAACACTAAGCAACTGTGTTGTGTTTTTGTTGTTAATTGCCAAGTGGTCTCATTACAGTTTAAAACAATGCTAGGTGTATGAAATGTAGCAATTAGTTTTCTGAACATCCTCACAAAGCCCCAAAGACACACAATCAATACAGTAGTAATCAAAATAGATTACTTCTGTGCCATCGTTTACTTACCCTGGAGGCACATTTCATTCTGCGCGTCATCCTTTCATCGTCCCTTTCCTTCCTCGCCATTATCTCGGACATCTACCAGGACAGTTCTCCGTGTACATGAGAAGAGTTAATGATATGGTTTGCTTTAAATAGACACCAGCCATGCTTGATGGCAGACGCTCTGGACTTGTTGGAATGCAAATTGACGAGCGCGTCATTTATTTGCCGTTTTGTTACTGACAGCTCTGGCAGATCGGACCTACTTTCTCCATGAGGAATAGAAAGAAAAAAAGAAAGCTATAGTACAGTAATGTGTGAAATTTGTACTCATTTACACACACACACAAAAAAAAGTAAATAAAATAGAATATTAAAAGATTTTACATATCACTGTCGTGTAAAAACCTCACATGTCCAATTTGGGTCAATTCAATTATTATTGTTTTTTTTTAAAATTTAATAGCAAATTGATACTGTTGGTCAGTCCCAATGAGGGTTGGTTATTAAAAAAAAATTAAATACTGACCAATCTGAAGTGTGGGAAACAGCTTGGTCTTTTTAAAGATGCAATGTTAATGACTCATAGATGTTTATGACGACAACATGGAAGCAAATTGCATGTGTGCAACTTGCTGATTGGCACTCTAAATATAATTTTTCTATTAGAGCTCATCAGCCCAGAGGCTGCTTCATTAAAGAAATGTATTGATTCTAGGGATGCATGATAATGCTATTGCGAATGCCGATACTTTCGAGTCCTACTATAATTCTAACATGTACACATACATTGAAACATTGTGTAAAGCACCGAGATATATATATATATATATATATAATATATATATAATATATATATAATATATATATATATAATATATATAATATATATATATATATAATATATATATATATAATATATATATATATATAATATATAATTTTTTTTTTTTTTTTTGACATGAAGAAAAACAACATAAAATGTGGTCACCTATTCAGAAAATAAGTTAATATCGCATTTAAGTTGCAGTTTTTTTTTGTTACATATTTGCTACCAAGTAATGATGTTTTCGATGAGTTTCTTTATCATTCAAATTTACCTTCCTGACACCTGGTAAGCCGGGCCCATTAAATGATGTACACAAGTAGACTTCTCTGCAAAAAAAAAAAAAAAAAAAAAAGGCTTCTGCAATGTATAAAGACGAGACTGACAGCTCTGGGCTCATAGAGGACCCTATTTTAAGTGGTTGCCATGCCAGCTTCACAGCAGTCAGTGACTCCATGTTTCACCAGCAGCTCTTACTGCTCCTTAATGAATTATTCACCACCTTAAAGAGGGAAGGAGCATCCTTTTCTGCAGCATTTTGGGAAATTTAATTCATCCATCTCCAACAGCAAAAAAAACACAGGCTGGCAGTTTTGTTTTTTTTTTTGCAAATAATGAGCATTCTCGATAGGCTATTTTAATGAAAAGGAGGCAGAAGGCACAGTCTAACTAACCACAGTCCAACCTGCTACATTTGGCTTGTTTGTAATTCTGATTGAGTGTGGTTGATAATGACTCCACTAATTGCTTATGATTAGAAAACCACCACAGAGACAGACACACACACGCATGAATGTGTTGATATGCAGCATTTCACATTAATCATAACTTCAGTCACTGTATTTTAGGAAAAGTAGTGTGTAATTTTTGAGTTAATTGAAAGTTCCTTTAATGTCACAAATTTTTCAATGCACGATTAATGAGCTCCACTTACTTGGAGAAGCCTGTACTGGGGGAATTCATTCATTTACAATTTCAAAAATGTGCACAATTTCACAAGTTATTTAATATTAAAGATTAGATAGCTCTTAATATGAAAAGAAAAATGCACGGAGCTGTCACCAACGTCTTACAAATGCAGTTATGCCATCTAGTGGCAGAAAAATGACCTCAACACAAGTCAATATCACACTCGTTTGTAACTGTACATCTTTTTAATTTTAACTCAATTTAATGAATTATTACGAAATATCTATCAATCACGAAAGATGCAGCCATATTTTTATTAGTTTAACATTTTCTTCACTTTTATATTAACAAGCGTATGAAAAACATTATATTGTACATTTAGAACAGATATATAATTTGTGATTAATCAGGAGTTAACTATTGAAGTCATGCAATTAATTATGATTAAAAAAAAATTATCGCCTGACACCCGTACTGTATTTAAATGTTTACATCATCAGCACATCGTCGTCTATACGGCACCACTGACTACCTGCTTTCCCAAGAATCAAAGATTTGTGCTTAGTAGCCACTACGTTTTTTTGCCTTTTGTGAGATCAATTGGCCAACAAAAACAGACTATGAGAAAAATCCAGTTTTTAGTGTATGGTACACACAGAATACATACCCTTCTGTGAAAATCCGTTTCAGGTTTTGATTGCAGATTATCATTATTTTGCCCCATGTAGGATCATCTGTCACACAAGAGTATGCAGGAGATCGATCCAATAGTAACATTATTGTATTACGATTTGGTTCTGAAGCTCTTTGTAACTGGACCTCAAATCACATTTATAGTCCTCCATAGACAGCCGCCATCAAGCCAAACAACACAAACAAGCGCACGCTCACAGGCACGATTCGCTGCCAAAGAAACAGAGCCTTGTGTTATTGGGTGCCAGAAAGAAAATACGTATTAACATAAAAACATTTTTGTTGCATTGCAATTAGCGGTGAATAAACTGGCATTACACAAAGCTGAGGACAAACAACTCTGTAAGCCCTTTTACATATATACTTCCAATTTCATTTGGTGAAAGGGTGTGAATGTGTAAATGTGTGTATGTGCGCGCGCTAATTGCTAGAGCTTAGTTCTGCATCTCTTGGGAGTGAAAAACAGACTGTGGAGTTCATACCCCTCTCCTATCATACTCTTTTTCTTTTTTTTTTTTAACCCTCGCTGAATGCGATGCTGTCTGCCCACCCACTCACGACGAGGGAGGGTGCGAGAGAGAGGTAGGGAGGGATTAAAGAGACCCTTTCTCTTTTCAACGGCCAGTCCACGGGAGCTCCTCCGCTTTGACAGGACTCAGCCGCTCACTATTACACACTTTGAAACATATTGGCGATCGCTACAGAATAGATCAGAGACTCGTTATCTCATCAGGAAAGAAAAAGACGACAACTCATCTGAGCTGGCACGCATGCACACGCGCCAGCTCTGAGGAGGCTGGGTCGAAGCCGGAGAGGGTATCTGAGAATGGAATGGAACCTCAGAAGAATGGAAAGTGAACTGAGACACATCAACCCCGACCTGCTGCAGCCCAGCAAGAGCTTCAAGAAGCCCACATCAGGCACCATCACAATCAACGTCGGGGGCTTCCTGTACACCGCTCACCGGACCACCCTGGCCAAGCACCAGGGTACCTTTCTGGAAGAGTTGGCCAATGGTAAGAAACCCGTCCAGCACATGGATTCCATGGGAAACCCGTTCATCGACAGGGACGGTCCGGTTTTCCGCCATGTGCTCAACTACCTCCGAACCGGAGAGCTGCAGCTACCCGACGACTTCCGAGAGGCGGGGCTCCTCCGGCGAGAGGCCGACTTTTACCGGCTGGTTGAACTTGTGGAAGCCGTGGCTGAGTGGGAAAGTCACCGGGCTGCCCAGCGGGAGCCGGCCTTTTTGGAGGTGACGGATAGCCACGAGAGGTCGCAAGGCCTCAAGGTGTATTGCAGTGATCCCACCTTCATCGACAAGGTCAAAGGTCGGCTGGTGCAGATCTCCAAGAGCCGCCTGGATGGCTTTCCGGAAGAGTTTGAGGTGTCGTCCAACGTGATCCAGTTCAGACATTTCATCAAGTCGGAGCCAGGCTCGCGGCTGGTACTGAAGGAGGACAGCACATTCTTGTGCACGCTTGACTGCCTGAAACTGGAGACGGTGATGTTAGCCTTGAGATCTGGCTTCAGGCTGGTCACCAGCCTAGACAGCAGCAAAGGCTCTGTGGTGGCAGCCGAAGCCCTGCATTTTGTCAAATAGGCCGAGGGGGAGAAAAAAAAAAGAAAAGAAACAGTGCCTGATTCCATTTCCACTCCTCCAACATTTGATTTTGGCTTGAAGGTGTTGTAATATGTGTTGAGCTGTGATTCGTTATTAGTGGGAAAATAAAAGAACAAGACGAGTGTGTTTTCACGTGGTGTTCATAATGTATATTCAAAAATGGATTGCACAACATTGGCTCACAATCAATGTGCCATCATCAGCAGGAATATTTTCTTTGTACTGCCAGTCCTCGTGCATTTTAAAGATCTAGGCTAATTTGACCATTAGCCCTAGCAACCCATCACAGCTCAGCTTCAGAAAGCAGGAGAGCTGTGATTGGTCGTTGCCTGAGCCCTGAGCAACTGTGATGTCATTTTCAGTCGATAGCAAGTCACAAAATAAAATGTCTGAATTTTGCTTCGTAACTCATATTCCACAAATGTAATAGTAATCAGTGGGGTCACATTAACCATATTTTGGTCAAGAACTGTTTAACGTTGACTTACACTTTAAAGAGTTGAGATTAGTCCCCGCAAGTGTAGTGAAGACAACAAAGTGAAATTCTCAACAACGGATAGCTTCGCCAGTGGTTTCTTTGTACATTTACTAGTTCTGCTGCCCTCAAACCTAACCATGACATGCACCATTCAGCTTTTACTACAGTGTGTGTGTGTGTGTGTGTTGCAATGCAATGTGTGTACTGCACAAATAGGTTGACATCCTAATCAGAACCAGCATCTGCTTCTCTCTTTTCATTGCATCAAGCTGAGTTTAGCGCAAACAACTGTGACTGTTGTAAGGGCTTTGAATCGGGCTTTGAATCGAGCATGATGCATTTATATGTGCACTCAATAAATTTGGTGTCGGCGCTGCGAGTCTCCGTGTAGTCAGTGCATCAATCATGACTGTGTGAATATTTTATGAATAAAATTATAGTGAAACCCCGGTGGCAAGTGGATGTTTTTGTATCTTTGTACATGGGGATTGTAATATTGCTGTATTTTCCACTCACAAAAAAACTATAATAATGAGACTCAAAGTCTGCATTTAATGTGCAAAAGCACTGAAACACAAAAAGTTTCAGTAAAGCAAGTAACTGTCAACCACCAAGAAAGGTACTTTGTAAATTTACCAAAACTAAATTACATTGCATTGACTTATAGTGACAATCAGTGAATACAATTATAGCTCTCTGAATTGTAGTTTAATCGAACACACATTTTAAAGTGTGTCAGATTGTGCACACACTCCACCCAACTCAAACAAACGAACAAACAAACAGCATACTGTTTGAGTTCTGGGCTGGTCCAGAGCTCAAAACTACACAAGTAGGCATTCAGGGTTGTCAAGGTAAAGACAGAGACACTTTTCTCCTTTTAGTGCACCACCGTCAACACGATTTTCCAAGTTGTTTTAGCAAGTAAAATGATCACATGGAGTAAAGGGTCTTAACCCTGGAGAACCCACGGGGTCAAATTTGGCCCCTATAAATTCTGCTACTCAAATAACAAAGACCTTTTTTATTTATTTACAAATTTAACTTCAAAAGTCCAGCGTGCCACTTCTGACCCCTGCATGGGGCCATCTAGTGGACGAATATTGCACTTACATAAGCCAGAGTGGTGGTGACAAGATGGCTAAAATGCAACAAATAAAACAAAAAAATTATATTGTTCAATGTAGCTGTGTATTTGATTGATTATTTTCTTAAATTCTAAATAGTTTACTGACAGTTTTTGTTATTCAGATTTTTCGAAATGATACCCCGAAATCCCAAAGGGTCAAATTTCGCCCTAATCCTAAATTAGGGAATAAATTGAAAAAGACATTGAAAAAAACATATATTTTGGTGTTTAGTGAACTTATAGCAGTCATTTAATGTATAATTCATAATTTTCCAAAGAAGAAAAGGGTTCTTGGGTCCTCCAGGGTTAAAATGGTCTGAAGAGTTACTTTTGAGGCTTCCTTTAGTATTCAATTTCTTCAAACTGTTTCATTGTCATACATAGCACTTTTATATTGCTGGTTCTCAAAAATGACAAAATATGTTGGTGTGTCCACAAACATTGGTGACAAAAAGTTATCAATTAAATTAGCAATCATATTTTTAATTATATGCTACATAATACAAAGTTCCTGAAACCATTAAAAAGACACTTTAAAGCCACACTAGCTTGCTGCCATAATAGTGCAACTCAACCGGTAGCAGTCCTAAGGGAGAGAAGATCTGGTATCCAGAAAATAGGCCAATCATCCTCTTCCCTCAAGGAGAAACACTTTTTATCTGGCTGCATGTCACTATAGTGTACTATTAAGAAAATGGCACACAATTACCCCATACACTAAGTAGTGCAATGCAATATGAAAATATACCTGCCAAAGTGCCCCATTATACATAATTCAAGTAGGTCCTTCTCTTATTATGACATTGGCTGCGGAAGCACATATTATTACAAAGATAATTTGTTATTGATATGTCTCGAGATTGTGGTCACTGGCTATTGCACACCATTTACAGCCGTCAAACTCCCTGAAAATGTCACAACAGAAAAATCATGTCCCACATAATTACAAGTTGGGAAAACAAAATGTCTGACGAGCAACTTCAATACACAAAAGGAACTAAAGAAGTATCATGAAAGCTTTAAAAAAATATCAACCATTTTAGTGTTCAAAAAAAAAGAATCTAAGTGGCCTAAAATTTAAGAATTGCATACGAGGTCTTCTCTCTTTTTCAACTAGCACCCAAGAAATGTTGAGCATGTTTATTTGGTGAAAATAATTTGGTGGTTCGCGTATAAAACGGATACGGGACATGGCATTTTGCTTTGGTTTTTGATATACGATGATAAATTAATGTCATTCATTAAATTAAATTATGTCAGATTTGTATGATTGTGGTTCTGCAAGTTTTTTTTTTGTCTTTAGCATTTTTCTCCCCAATTCATCGATTAACACATCAAGTCTATACGACAGCTGTCAAACAATAAAAAAAAAAAAAAAATCAGATTAATCACATCTTACAATTTTGATAAATCACGATTAATCGCTTAATTAAAAAGACATTGTTTTTTTAAATCAACGTTTTTGACCCGCCAAATTTAAACATTTAATGTTATGAGGATGTCTTTTTTTTATTTTTATTTTTTATTCACTGCACATGCCCATCTTCCTCTTTTTCTAATCAGTTAATTACTTGCATAATTTAAAATGGGGGAAAAATGACTGAATAGTTTGACATGGACAAATGTTCTATACTTAATATGATTAAAAACATGCAACATGTAAACAAACACTTAACAGCCTTTCCACCTGCCCGTCCTACTGTGACAAGCCCCCACCCAACCCACCACACTTGCACCATCTGTGGTGACTGAAACCACCTCCATCAGCAGGCAACGCCCTGAAGCCCCTTCATGATTCATACAGCCACATCAACCTCTAACATCCTGACTTGCAGTAGAACTCATTCAATGTAAAACATCCACACGGAAATCAAACGGCAAATATTTTTGGTGGTTGATTAAAAACATGGACATTTTTTTTTAGACACTCGCTGAACCTGGACTGTTCTCATTTCAGCAACAAGCAATTATAAGTTATGCTTCATGCATTTTTAACGGTGGTTACTGCTATACTAATTGCAAGGTCACATGATTCATGCATCTTCAAAGGCAGCTTTGGATGAAGTGAGCGAGAAGAAGACAGATAAATGATGGAGGCGAACAAATAGTCCGGTTTTTCACCTGTTGCTGGGCAAACGCAATTCCTACATTTCCATCATCATCCCCTCTAGCACACCCCCCCGTCCCTTTGTCATCAGACCTCAGCCATGTGCCGACTCTCCGCTAGAAATGACTAACATACCTCAGATTCTTATCTGATAGGTCCAGAAACAGAAGTCACGGCAAAGGGGAGAAGGTAGAAGGTAATGAAGAGGAAGACGTGAGGATTGCCAAGGACATTCCACGTTCGGATCAGAAGAACAAGGGAGGATGGTTGTAAAGGGATATTAAAAAAAAAAAAAAAAAAAAAGACATCCATTCATCGGTAATGGAATCACATTGTCAGGAGGCTTGGGAGATTTCCACCCATTTCACAGATGTAAAATGCTTTTCCTCAAGTTGGGGGTTGTAAATTGTAAAAAAAAAAAAAAAAGGGACAATAAATAGTTATGCACAACTTCATCAGCCTATTGAATCATAATTAAATCGAATCGATATCGATACCCCCCCCCATGAGATTATTTTATTTATTTTCGCAAGCTCACTGTTGCCACGACAACAATCTGGACACGCTAATAACGCAATTAAACTGCACTTAACTGTATTGTATGTTCCATCGTACAGTGTAAACAATTAGTAAATGATCAACCTAATGAATGCAATGTGAAGAACAAGCATAAAACGGCCATATTGTTTCAGTCAACAATACTTAATTTCAAACAATTGGTAACAATTACTACTACACGTATTTCACTTTTTTAATCAGCCTTTTCTTAATAATGGACAAATAAAATAAAAGCCTCTCTTTTTTTCTCTTTTTTTTTTTTTGAACTATGACTAACTGTAAGCTGCTGTCTTACACCACATCTATGAACAAAGCACAGTAAGCAGAATGATTCATACAGCCTGTTGCATTTTCAATAGCTCCATTGAGGATGTTTGAACATCACGCCGTGTTGAATTGTCAACCCAAACCATTAATGACAAATGGAAGACAGAAACTCTCTCCAGTGAAAACCTGACTAGACTAAGCCTAGGTTAAGAGAAGCCTTTGTTTTAACCATTGAGCAAAATTGTCCGACACGACACAATAAAAAAAACAACAACATATGGTTACTACTAACTGGCTTATATTTTGAATTGAAGAATGCATGTTCATAGACAAGGATGTGTACTACAAGTAGCTACATTTTGCTTTTGAGTCACTATTTATGGTTATGTGCAAATGCCCAAGACTAAGACTAAATTACTTTTCAATCTAGTGGCATCGGTCAACTCACCTACTGAATTTTAAATATACGTGTGTTCAGGAGCCGACCCCAAAAATAAATAAACTAAAATAATGACATTAAGAAGGACTTGTATCAAAAGATTCAGGCAACAGTGTCACACAACTTTTTTGTTATTCTTTTCATGTCATACGACTCTTGTGTGGGAGCAAAGCAGGTGGGAGGCAAATCTTTTGTGCATAAATGACAATGCATATTAAATTTGGCCACTTAGACGGCGGCTGAGTCACAATCCTATGTTCACCTTGGACAAAACAATCATGGCAAAGATTAAAAGAACCAAATTTTCAGTAGGCAATATATATATATATATATATATATATATATATATATATATATATATATATATATATATATATATATATATATATATATATATATATATATATAATTTAATCACATATGACATACTGTATATAATATTTCAAATCTATCACAGTTAAAGACGGAGAATTTTCTGCCAATGGAGCTCAAGTATTAACAAAGCAAGGTTGAACATGCAAATATAGAATTATGAGCTGCACTCTGGAAATGGATGAATATGAATCCAATGTATCCCCCCCAGATGAATTATAATCATTTTAAATATGGAAATGAAACGTGTGAGAAAATTTGATTTTATCATTACACCAAAACGTTTCCTATGCCAATGCAGGGAAATGTACCGGATTAAACTAAAAGATAAGCAAATTGCAGTACATTTCCAGGCAAATTCATAAAAAATAATTGTCATGCTGTCCCAGAAAAGGAAGTTACTAAAGTGGTGAAAATACTCGTGAGGTCTGAACTTTGAAGGTGAACTAGAAAGCCTAATAATAAATCAGTAGTGCAAGCCTTATTCTAATATCTTAAGTACAGCACTTTTTTTATGACAACAGTCCAGTCACGTCAGACGTAACTACTGTACAACAACAATGAAAGGCGACAGTTTAGTGTCTACCTGGGTGTCGATTTATGATGCTATTTAACTATAATTCATGCTGTCCGGGTGCTGCTTCATCAAGTGAAAATACAATTCTGTCTGGCACCATCAACTGAACAGTAATTTAGGAGTTGCACTTAGTAAGGAATTCTATGGATAAGACGGCAATAATTGAAAGGAAGCAACATTTTTAAATGACACTAGACACTGGATAAAGTATTTAATGTAATTCTTAAAGAGCATGAACAACTCTTATGATTGTGTTTATTCAATTTATTTAAGCTTCAAAAGACTGCTTCGGTTCTTTCTGTGAGAACCAAAGAACCCTACATTTAATAACTCTGCATGATACTACTTACTGTATGTCATGCAAAAGTAACCAATAATACTAAACATTTCGAGCCAGTAGTTGGCGGTGTAACACAAAGTGGCAACATGCGACTGTACATGATCATGCTGACGGCTTGCTAAAAATAAATAAATAAAGGTTTTTTTTTTAAGGACAGACGTAGGGCGGTTGTCACTGTGACTGTAAAGCACCGAAAATGTCAAAGAACTATTGATTCTCATTGAAGCAAATATAGCTTGGTATCCCGTCATTGTGCTGGTCCTCCTACTCACACATTATCATATTTGCAATGGATGTGATGTGAATGCGCAAAGACAGGATGTAACGCTATGTAACGCTATTATCCGCACTGTGATCGCATATTCAGTATATATGCAGTATGTTTTCAGTCAACTAAACAAACCTAAAAAAATATAAAAAAAAATACACTAAAGGGTTATATTTTATGATTGATGACGTGCAAGCCTATTTTCAGCCACTCGGCAGGCATTACTGGTAAGGGTTGTCTTTTGCATAAAAAAGGGGTATATTTTTGGAGCATGTATAAGGGTTATATTTATTTTACATTCATATTTTTAAAAAAAATCTAAAACCTGTTCAAATGCTATAGTTTTGGAATATAAAAAGATGAGACCACAACAAACTTTTTCTTCTATCATTGTTAGAACTTATTTTAACAAAAAAAAAAAAAAGTGTGGTTGCATAAGTGTACACACCCTCATACCTGAAAGTGTAGATGTTCAGAAATAACTCAAACTCATTTAAAGTGCCTCTAATTAACCCCAAATAAACTTCCAATTTTACTAAGCTTTTTCTGACATTTATTTTGCTTTCCAGCAGAAGCCTGGAGCTTTTGCGCCAACACTGAAAATGATTTACAACTGTCCATAAACTGTTCCACCTTGTCTAACTAGGGCGCCAGTTCTAGCTGTAGAAAAAAACGCCCAAAACTGCTTCTCGTATGGGTTTTTTTGGGCAATGGCCAAAAAGCTCAACTTCGGGTTCACTGAACAATAAAGAAATCTCCCAAACACGTGGGAAAATGTGAAAACACCTCAAAACCGTATCTAAAAAAAAAACCTGGAGGCACAATAGGATAAAGAGATTCATGGATGAGAACTTACAAAGGATTGAAGGTTTTGCCTTATTATACCGGGTTAGGACCGTCTTAGCCTTAAGTAACAGAGCATTGCTTTACAGTTGCCCTTCTCTGTTCTCTGCACACTTCTGTGGCACCGAGGCCTGTTGCTTAGCAACTTCTTGATCAATACCATCTCTTTGCCAGAACGAAACATGAGGAACCGAAGGAAACAGTGAAGTTCCTTTTAGCACAAAAAGTACAAAAGCCAAGTCAGACACCATTCGTGTATTTATCCGTCACTGATGGTTGCCATTAGCAACCTCTTACCATTGTTGCCTGAATGAAACACTTGCATTACATGGGCGGTGGCGTGCAGTGTGAAATGTGGGGATTACTGTGCAAAGACAGAGGTTGATTGAATCTTCTAAGGTCGGAGACAACGAGAATTGGGTTCAAGTTGGGGATAAAAGGGGTAAAATTGTCATTTGTTAGGCTTCATTATGGAAACCCACAAAGCAGCTGGTAACATCTCGGTAACAAGACAACATTTGAGTCTGCAGAGATTTCAACACTTGATGGCCACATGCCAGCATTTCACATGTATGTGTAAAATGGGGCCTCAAAACCACTGAGAGCTCAAATGGTTGGACAATTTGACAAAGAATTTCAGGGGAAATATGCCTTCCCGTCAAATCTTTAACTTCTGCATTACTGTTTTCAAATGTCAATATTACATTAAAGCATTTCCTATGGGCTACGGTGAATAAAAAATTAATGATGCCATAAATTTGATGCATGAATCAATTCAATGAATGCTGACACTGTGCAATAAAATATATTGAATTGTGGCTTTGAGAGAGCCAATTCCATCCTTTAAATGGAGTGTCACGAGTGTGCGTCCACTTCAGGTTGTTGTCATGGCGACAGTGAGCTAAAATATAGAACTTGCCAGCATTGAGAAAAAAATTAAAAAAGAGACAAAAGGACCAATAATTTTTTTTTTTTTTTTAAAGCGTGATCGCAACCATAGTTGTGGAAAAAACATTTTGGGATGCTAGTGTTGCGAATACGAAAGTTTTAAAAACACATTTAGCATCCGCTAACGCAAGATAAGATTATGCACTTTTGTTTGGCAGTTATTCTTCTATTGTTTGGGCCACTGACAGCGACTGTTGGCAGACGCACTTTGAGATTATTTTGTGTCCATTTTTTTTTACGCTGCTTTACGTCCGTCACATCTTTTCATTAATATGACGCCGCGTCTTTGCTCCTGTCTCATGATGAATTTTGACTGAGCATCTATCATGTGAGAAAGCCAAGAACGTACAGTGCTGAAAAGGCTTTAGAGCTTCCGCTACATTTATATTTCAGATCCACCTAGGGGTGCACGTTTTACCAGTACTACAGAAGTACCGTGATACCTCGCTGTCAAAAATTCAATAAGCGAAAAGATATACAGTATGGGTACTTAAGTCTATAGAGCAATGGTTGTCTTGTTAATGTACAAATTTGAATGGAAAATGGAGCAAATCAGGACGTAAACAAAATATAATTGTATTCACTATGACAAAGACAATGTATCAAGAATCAGTAAAAATATCACTATGTGCACCTAAGAGGTGCGTATGTGTGTGAGAAAGTGATCAAGAAAGGGACTTGTAAAGTGAGTGGGAGTACAGTGACATACTGCACACCTTACTGTGGGCAAGTGATGTCGTAGCTAAGCAGTGGCCAGGAAAACACAATAAAAAAAAAAAAAAACATTAGATCTCAGAGGAAATGATCCAAATTTTTGTTTCCATTGTATTTTTACAATACTGTTGCCACTTAATTAAAAAGACAGCTTTTTACATATTCAGAGCCACATATGAAAAATCTGCATAAGTCTACGTTGGATCTTTTTTTTTTTTTAATGGGCTGTAATGTTTTTTTTTAAATGTATTTATGAACACAACCAAAAAGTGCCGAAAAAAACTTGCACAGGAACAGCGATCCATTATCACATGTAGGTGGTATTAATGTGGAATGCAAGAGTGGGTGCATTTAATGTGCTCGAGGGCGGTGAAAGCATAAATCTTCTAGTGCAGGGTGCTTCCTGGTAAAGAAAGGCTTTACTTCCATTTTCAGCAGTTTTAAAATAACATTCAGCGAGTTGGGCAGAAATATGACTGAAGAGGAATTAAAGCAATCGCATACAGAAATTGACATTACTGTAGTTCTTGTTGTCATCGCCACTGTCTGCTTTTCTGTGTAGTGGATGCATCATGATCATTTAACACGACATTACTGTCAGGGAGGAACACTATTCGCGATTCCACTTTGAAATTAATAAAGAAGAAAACACTATCTGTTGGGCTGAAATAAAACATGATGATACATAAATACCCCATATTTAATTTTATTCTTCATGTTAATTTTTATTTAATCATTTCTTTCTGAAATTCAGTGCTCCAAAATTTCTGGACTGAGCTGTAGTGAAAATACAGAAAAGAACCTAATTCTATTTACGCATGGGTAAGTGTACTCTGTATTTCTTGCTGTGTCCTCTAGCAGAGGACAGAACATAATTTAGTTTATAAGCGCCTTGGTTTGTCTGTAGCGCCCCCCCCCCCCCACCCCCCATCTATGCTGCTAAATGAGGAAATTAGAGAAATGTGCTCCAGTTTCACTCAGTTAATTTAAATGGAATCTGCTTGGTTATTTACAAAGTCATAGATCCGCAAACTGGTTCCTACAAGAGGAAAACCTTTACAAGCATGACAAAGATTACCGGTATGTTTTATTTTCTACTTGGTAGGTAGCATAGCTGCTGTTGTGAAATTTTCACACAAAAAAAGTGAATTTTTTCAAATAACTTTGTTTAAAAATATATATATTTTTACAACATTTTATAAACCAAACCAAAGAAAATGTAGTGATTCACTGAAATAACCTGAAACCTCACATTATAGTTGCAACTATTTTTATGCTCTCATGCAAATCTCTCAGCAGTATGGCACAATAAGCCTGCCAGCGGAACAGCCTACAAATGTAAATCAACCTACCATCAGTATTCTCGTGGATTTTGCAGTGAAATCATAACTGAATATATTAACTTATTCTTAAAAAAAAAAAAATGTAGGACTAGCTTCTTTTTGTGAATGAATCAGATTTGAGATATACTTGTGTATAGAACATTTAAGTAAAATGTGTTCTCAACACCAAATCTGACCTTTATCACCCTGGCTGAAGACAGCCATGGTCTGTCCACCAAGTGAGTTCATGGTGAAGGGATGCTCTCTGGGGACCTGCAGAGGTGAATCGTTTTCTCCAACAGTACCGATAGCCGTCAGCTCTTCATTCAGGCTGAAACAAACCTGACCAAAACAATAACAAAAATAATGCATACATAAGTAAAATATGAGAATATAAAATTTACCACGCATACACAACTATTTAGGTTTAGTTAAAAAAAAACATTTTGAGGGGGGTTCAAATGCAGAGTAGTAGGGCAAGGGTGAGCTCAAGGGCTACATAAATTTTTTAAAACAGTCGAGGCAGATAGCCACCCTACACAGATGGGGTGCATTCAGAAATCCACTCAGAGGGCCCTCTGCTACACTCTAGTCTGGACTGAACTGAGAGTGTTGTTGAAATGTGCTGTTAATCACACACACACAAAAAAGCTGTATAATAGTTCATATTCAAGAATATGTGTGATTATATAAATGGGATTTTAGTCCAGTGCTTTAACTGGATATGTCTCACCTGAGTTTTTCCTTGCTTCCTAAATGGTGATGAGAAACAGACAAGAGTCAATGGAGAACAAAGACAAAGGGTAATAAAAGTAAAAAAGCAATGCAAATTAATTACTCAACTAAGCCATACATACTTTCCAATGGTAATCTTCCCCACCTCTCCCTTCTCTGTTGCTTTGTCCCACTGTTGAGCTAAATACTTGGGAACCTGTTGAAAAGGCAGAGGAGTCAGCTCCCCCCTGAAGTCAGTTTTTTGTTTTGTTTTTATCATTTTTAAACATGCCTACCAATAATTGTACTTCTTTTATTTTGGCTTACATGTAAATATGCGGTATCGACAGCTTGCTAATTGCAAGGTACGCTATTGACGGTTCCGTGTGTAAAGTAGATTTAAAGAAATGAATGAATAAATCACAATTTTTTATCAATTGCAGGTGAACAAACCTTAACAAGCCACACGCCTTTGCTTTGTTTAGCTCCAGTGAGATTAACTTCACCCGTTGCTGACATATTTGAAGTCTAACGTGGACAGGTCGGTACAGGAAAAAAATAAACCAAACAAGTGGGATTTAATTTCGATCGATTTGGGTGGAAATTTTCTGACCGGAACCTCCAATTTAAGACAACCGGTTGTTTCTTTCAAAACAAAAGCTACCTAACATGTGAAGCAAAGCTGCTTCATATAAAACACTGTTACTGTGTGTTCGTGTTCCTGAATTCCAAATATAATAATAATAATAAAAATAACATTAATAATAATAATAATAATGTATTTTATGCTATAATAGGATAGGCTATGAATCAGCGCAACTCAACGGTAAATTATAAACCATTTATGATCATTTATTTGAAAAATACTTTGTGAATCCTTACATAACTCCAAATCATAAAAGAGCAGAAGATAACCACACAAACGTTATTACTGAATTTCAAAGAACAGAATAAACAAACAAAAACACGTACATAGCAATGATTTAAAGGCACATTCGCTGCTTGTTTCCTTAGTGACACTTAACTATACAGAAAATATGGTAACACGCTAAACCACATGAGTCACGGTACCGCCACTGTATTTTTATTTGCATTAAAAATAGCAGGAGACGCCCCTACAGTACGCTTGGCCCAGTCTACAGGATTTCTTTCACAGAGACTTAGCACCACCTAGTGGATAAATTGCAGTTCTGCACCATGCTTCTGCATCAGTATTTCTAACAGGAGTTCTTAGCCCCTGCCTGAGCTTCAATGTCATACAGTGTATTTATTGTATTCAACAGGTTTGATCAGAGATACATAGCGACTGTAAAAGTCACAGGAAGGTATAGAAGTTGACATCCTTGAAATGGTATTTGGTATATTCACGGGTCAAACAATTGTGAATGTTCAGCTCTTTGTTGTAGAACAGTAAATTGTTCAATAAGAATGAGAACAGAATCGGAAACATTGAGCAGTTGGTCAAATTAATGGTCACCTGTAAAGATTATGCTACAGTATAGTGCATTTAGGTTCATTCTGAAATTTTACCCAAAAGCTGTAACTTTTTTGAGTACTAACAACATAGATTGTATACACCTACACCTGGAATAATTATAATTGTGCTTTTTGTTTTGTCATCACATAAATGGACATTCATACCTACAGTATTTTATTTGTACAATGTCTTGCTGGCGTTATGAATGAGAGACATAAAAAAAAATTGGGGAAAATGTCAAGGACATGCTCCCTCCAAACTCATCAGCTGGTTGAAACCTTCATAAATCCCTTTTCATCGCAAATAAAATTAACTTGGCACCAACTAACTGGAGGTATTGGTTTTCCCTTCCAGGCAAGGTCTTATTTCACAAAGAGTGCAACTATATTTGAGGGCAATAGCCCCAGAATGAAAGATGAGCTTTCAACATAAGTGTAGACCTTAAGCTTATAACCATTACAATATTTTCATAACCTATTCAAGCAGCTGACTCACTGCAAGGATCATTAGCCCAGAAACTGACATTCTTTCGCATTGATATAATATTAATCAAGATTCTAACTGCATGGATTTCTCCAATGAGTTGAGGGTCTGTTGCCATAGCAGCAACCATCTGCAAGATAGTCTTTAAAGTAGGAGTACAAGGACATCCGCCAAGATTTTTTTTTAGACCTGTTGTTTTGCATTTTATAATTTACATTCTACCATGCATATAAAATATTCCATATTTCCTAGCACCGTAACATTGAAAACCTAGATTATTCTCCTGTCTCTTGTACCACACTGCAACAAAATACACTGCACACACTTCTCAGTCAATCCATCCATATTCATACATGAATTATTCAGGGGAGGTCCTTAGATTATCTTGAATCTGAATTCCGAATTTGACAGCTCTTACCTCAACCATATCATACACGCTTTGATAAACAGGAATTGAGATTATAAACTCGGTCCTCGCTTAAATCCATCCTCATTTGACACACTCCAATATTGTGTCTTTATTGATAAGAAAGAGCTATCAACCTTTCCTTTTAGTTTTATGTTTATCTGTCCCAGAGGTAGTCACAAAAAAAAGACATCAAAATGTGTTTTTAGTGCAACTGCCTAAATTACAAATTCTGATTGGCATGTGATTGATAGAGGATAGGATAGTATTTGAACACTGCAGTCTTGTACACCAACTGACCTGATGGGGGCGCTGTAATCAAAGGTACATTATTTCCGGTGGTGTTTACCATTTTGGTATTGTGGAACATACTACAGACAGAAGCTTCTTTTTTTTATATATATATTATTGTGAATGCATAAATAATCCAGGAGAAAATGTTTGATCAACAAATAGGCTGGAACCAAATACTGTTTACAAAGGCTGCGTTATTGTAATAATGAATGTGTTGTTTTTTACTACCCAATAGTGGGATGTGTTACTTGATATGCATTATTTTATGACACTCAGCTAAAGAATGGAAATGCCTTTTGACAATCTACCTTTCTATAATAGTCTTGTTTTTCAACCAGTTCAACTCTTAACATGTAAACGTTGAGAGTTTAACTAATTTATCGTCATAGATTGTCCTCCTTCATTATTAAACTATGGTTGAGCTCAAGTTTCCCTTTCCCTCACAAGCCTGTCTAAGGTGGAGAATTCATTAACAGGACTGACTGTAAAGTGGTTCTCTGACACAATGAAGTAAGTGAGTATGTGAGAATGAACAGTCCAATAAAAAATAAAGCCAACATCTCTTCTACACAACAGACTCCATGTAGAAACAACTACACTCTCGATCGTTAGACATAGCGCAGTGTTGTTTCAGGATTTCCAACCGAAATGAGTCTCTCAAGGCCAAGGCCAACGCCAAACATGATCACAAGCCTAAGATTGTGCTAAGCTAAATGGCAAGATGGCTTTACTCTTAACCAATGACTTCACCAAGCTTCCACAAAAGAAGAAGTATCATATTACTTGCTTTAAATAAGCAGCCTTCAACTGCATGCACTGCCCACTGTAACAATCCGCAGTATGGCACCGCGACACAAGGTGGCGCCTCCTTGTTTTTGTTATGCCTATGCAGCACTTTTTCGTTTGGCCATTGGTTGTTTTTGTTTTTTTAAATACTTTATTCAATAATAGATTCTGGAAATATGTGTCTCGTTTTATTATTGATCATACTGACCCTAATTTCTGTCTTTTCTGGAAAAATTTACTGTTTGGTTTCTGTAATAGTGATAATGAACAAAATAAAAAAGTGTTTCTAATTGGTGAAATTTCACATACACAAATCAAAAGTTAGTCATTTGAAACCTTTGTTTTTAGTTTTTGAAATGGAAACCAAGTAGTACATTAATATTATATTGAGATCTGTCAACAAGAAAGTGATGAGAACTTTGGCTTTATGCTCTTTTTTCCCCAATGTTTTTATTTAAATATCCCCCTGGATTTTTTTTGTTTGTTAATTTTTTTTCTGTATTAATAACGTGTGTGTAGTGTTCACAATTTGTTTGTGTATTCTGTTGAAATTGTATAATAAAGTTATATGAGAAAAAAATACTTTATTCAATAATTTCAATTCACAATCAGTGTATTTGAGGCCGTGGACTTGTACGCATGAAGAAGCCTACTTTTACTTAATAACAAAGTAAATTTATGGTCTTCGAGTCCCTTTGTGTGCTATGACAGCTGTCCATTTTTTCCCCCGTCCATGGCTGATCAGCCACCGCGCGTTACACCACACAGTCCATTTTATTAAATATTTTAACATACTTTGGGAACACAGACATCTTTCTAAGACAGAGGGACTAAATCTTAATTGGTCAGGAGTAAAACATTTCACTTTTAACCTATTCCGCTTCATACATCATCCATCTCTACGCGCTGCCAAGGACAAAAACAACAAAAAAACTCACCATAACAGAATCCCCAAGGAGAAAGCTTATCAGTCTACTCAAGGAAAGAGGGCTGGAGGCACATGAGAGCCAAGAGCAGAGGTCTCTGACTCGCGGCCCGGGGGCCATTTGCACCCCACAAATTTTTTGCAGACCCCATATGACATCAAAATGCAATGTTAATGCGACACTCACACTTATGGGCTATCATAAGTGCAGGCCCATGGCAGATTTTTTAGCATTCGGACTAACTTTGAACTTTGAACTTTAAACTTGTCTTGCATTGCCTAGTTGCCCGGGATTGGCATCAGCACCTACTGTGTCCCTCAACAGGATAGGAAATGAATGGATGGATATTAAGTAACCTTCATTCCTGCCCTTGGGAGACTGTTGCTGATTTCACTGACTGTTGTGTTAGTGTCTTAATTTTCAACTCTCGGGTTCATTGACCTATGGAGGCAACATATGTGTACATTTTCTCTTCTCCCTCTTGTAGCATAAACATAAGGGTGAGAGAGAGAGAGAGAGAGAGAGAGAGAAAGAGAGAGAGAGAGAGAGAGAGAGAGAGAGAGAGAGAGAGAGAGAGAGAGAGAGAGAGAGAAAGAGAGAGAGAGAGACCCCAAGTACAGTACTGTACCTGTGTTTGGAAAAATACTACAGCGTGGTTGACACGGGTGTCTACAGAGAGATCTAGCAAAGCTCTGTGTATACCTTTGTTTCAAAAACAGTGTTGTGACATCAATGTAGACTATGTAGTCAATCCACACATGCAGACTTTATACCGCTATGCCTATTATATACTGCATTTATGCAACACAAGGCCAATTCCTACTTAATTTCTATACTTAAAAAATCTTTTTTTTATCATTTTCTCATGCAGTGTTCTAATTTCCTGAGATGGTGAATTTGGGTGGTTTGTTAGTCGTAAACTTTATCATCAAAATTAGCACAATTGTTACACATTTAGTAGTAGTAGATGGGGGGGGGGGGGGTATTTTTTAATGAAAATAATAAAATAAAGTTTTACATGATATTCTATTGCATTGAGATGCACCTTTTGATGGCAGATTTTTTTCTCTGCAAATAAGTGACAAGAATACACACATTTAGTATGTTGTCTGAACATATTGCACCACCACAATCTGCTTTTGAAATTTTATTTCACACAAGACGGTGTAAAATATTCTGCGAATTGTTGCTCCATACAGTATCAGAAAACTAGCCCTATCATTGTAAAGTGGGAGTTTTGGTCCGAATTTTATAATGAGAGTAATAAAAGAATATTTCATCATAACATCATCAAAGTCTTATTGTAAACAATTGAAAGACACTACAGACCGTATGAACATGACGCATGGTAACTGACAAACGTGTTCGGCATTTTTCGACAACTTCCGCCAGTTTCGACATCGGACGCTCCCAGACTGCTTTATGTCTGGTAGCCGAGACCACAGACCTATAGACGTAGAATCACGATTGAGCGAGTTGGCCCGTTGCTGCAATGCGCCAGCGCGTCCGCCATGATGAATGTGGCATCTTGAATAAAATAAACGTCATAAAGCGACAACTCAAGAAGTCGAATTCATTATCGTATTTGGGGAAAAAATAAGCAACACAATATTAACGTATGTGACTTTTAATGTGTTGATTAAAAATGTTGAATCCTTATTTGTTTAGGATAGAGGGAAGTGAAAAAAAAGTGAATTTATTTTCATGACGCTTTCATGAGTGGCATGGGTTAATTTCATTTGCCACTCTGACGGTGGGAATGTCACTGTGAATGATTGTGTTGTCTCTATATGTGCCCCGTGATTGACTGTTGACCAATTCAGGGTATTCTGCATTTGCTTTCCACGACCCTAAAGAAAAATGGTTGGTTGAATGGATAAATTTCATTTTATTTTTTATGAAACATACATTGTGAGAAAAGTTCACAATCAGAGGAATACATTATTAGTAAATTAGTTAAATAGGAAATCCTTTACTGTTAGGAGACTGGGAATACAAATAATCCAAAGTATTAGCCACTTAGTCAGCAAAGGCTTCTTATTCTAACGGCCAAAAATAAATCAAAGTCCAGTCATAAGACCTAAATAGCTTTGTGGGTAACGGTTTTTCACTGTCGACTCACCCTTTGAACACATCCACTATGGCGGTCACGTCGACGTACGATTTTCCCCCTCAAAGAGGTGTCTATGTATATAATGTCTACAGCGAAGACCACGCTCGGCCGCCATATTGCCGAGCACTCCTCCTGCTCCCCTCCCTCCTTCCCTCCAGCCCGGGTCCCAGCACAGAGCGAGCCACAGCTGCGGTACAGGAGGAGGCTACACTCAGACAGAACAACGCTACTGTTGGGAAGGACCGGTGATACAGCAAAACCAAGATCCACATCGTGGAAAATCAATGGGATGGATTAAACCTTTTTACGCCACCATTTAGTGATCGTATTGGGACTTACGTCACGGTGCCACGGATAAAAGGTCGTTTCATTTGTAGTTTTCTTTGAGAGAGAAGAGCTAAAAACGTCTCAGTGTAGCTTGTGTTTAGCTCAGCGGTGATGGATACGTGAAGCTAGCTTAGCCGACGTTACTTCTGTCAGGCGAGTAGCGGTTGCTGTAAATTCGCTTGGTTGCTCGTCTGTCAGCCTTGTTTGAACACGCCTGGTCTTTATAGTATACAATATGATTGATCGTGACTAACAGAAGCACAAATTGAAAACGCCGGTGAATTACTACTGGTATCAGCTGACGCTAGCTCGCTAGCTACACGTAGAGCGGCCACCAGTTTCGTGTGTCATTCTAACATTAAATCGCGACAGAGAAGCAAAAGTAAAACTTTCCCAGATATTTAAGAAAGATTGATCATTATAATATTTCCCTCGTTTTTTGGCCGTGTTGTCCGTTCATCGTAGTTTCATCAAAACGGCGGCGTTAACGTGCTTCAACTTTGTTACATACGGTCAGAGACCAACTACCCCCCGGATTTTCTTAAAATGCATCATCCGGACCCCACTGGAGACTCTGGCAATGTTAGAAAGATGGCGCAGCCGGCTGTCTTTCACAGAAGGGGTAGCAACACGAACAGCGGGAGCGGCTCCTCGCTGTCAACACCGGTGGTCAGCAACAGTCACGGCTCGGCTGCTGAAGAATATCAGACCACCCTGTTGATTCAGTGCCAAACTCCAGCTGGCTCATCCTCCCCGGGTCCCCACCATCCTCCTTCCCACAGCCTAAATCTACATTCCCAGGCCACGCAGTCTGCTGGGGCTCAGACGAAAAAGAAGAGTGGTTTCCAGATCACAAGCGTGACACCCGCGCAGATATCTGTGAGTACCAACAACAGTATTGCAGAGGACACCGAGAGCTACGATGACCTGGACGAGTCCCACACAGAGGATCTGTCGTCTTCAGAAATCATGGATGTTTCCCTTTCACGAGCTAATGACGCAGTTGGAGCGGAGAGAAGCTCATCCGAGGAGACCTTGAATAATTTTCACGAGGCCGAAACTCCAGGGCTGCTGTCACCAAACCAGCCTTCGCACCCCCATTCTATGAATCAAGCGCCGCAGCATGGCGGGGGTATGGTTAACGGGACTGTGCATCGTCATGCTCATCATCAGAACCATGCCCAGGGCTACCCGCTTCCTTCTGGGTCCGTGGGTGCCTCAACTACCCTCGCCTCTGTCATTCAGAAAATGCCTTCTAATGTCGGGGTCTCTCACGAGGCTACCCCCGCAAACATTGTTTCTCAGCCTGTGGGGATGGTGGGCCTGGGAGCCGCTCCTGGAATGCACAGCTCCGCAACAGCCACTGCAGTTAGTATAGTTAATCCCCAGACCAGCAGTGTTAGTAATGTGAATATGTTGAGCTCTGCCAATGTGCCTGTGAGGGGGGGAATAAGCACGAGTGCGAGCAACAGCTCCGGAGGCTTTCCTCTCAATGCGAAAAGCGCCGCTGCGGGTGGTGGAGCTGGTTCTGCGGCATCCGGGGGCAACCTCATGACTAACACCATGATTCAGCAACAACAAACCCTCAACTCTAACATCTCTTTGGCTACTACAACCACTTCTGCTGTTACTGTCGCCAGTGCCTCTGGGGGGGCGTGTCTCTCGAGCGGAATGCAGGGAAGACACGGCCCTGCTCCACCGCAGGCTGTGACCACCCCTGTTACCGTCTCAAATATTCCCGCCCAACCCGCACCCGCGGTCGCTCCCACCAGTTCTCGCTTCAGGGTGGTGAAGTTGGACTCGAGTTCCGAGCCCTTCAAGAAGGGCAGATGGACGTGCACGGAGTTTTACGACAAGGACACCCCGAACTCCGCCTCTTGCTCATCTACGTCTGACGCCGGCAGCATGCGCCAGTTTGTCTCTGAGAACTTTTCTGGGTGCTCAGAGAGGGAAAGCACAAGTGGTAGCTCTGTGAGTAGCACAGTGAGCCATTATATGGAAAATGTTTGCGGCGGCGGCGAGCCTGGGGGACCCCCGATTTCCCAGCATGCACAGGAGTACGCCTTCCCTCCTCAGGGTTTCCAAGCAGTCCTCCCCGGTGGCTTGGTAGGGATGGGTGTGTCTCAGTCACAAGCTCTTATAAACCCCCAAGATGTCACCCATTCAAATATCCAAACTATCGCTTCGACTCCCTCAAACATGAAAGCGCCCGTACCCGCGCAAGGCCACCCGATCACCATGCCGATCTCCGCCGTACCCCAGCCACAGCTTACCTACGCCCAGGCAGTTGCCAATCAAACCCCAGGCTCCACACACGGCCTTGTGGGTGTTCCGCAGCACCAGCTTGGCTACGCCTCGCACCAGATGAGACCCCCTGACTACAGCCAGCCACATCAAGGTATTCCCCAAGCACCCGCATCGCAGCATCTATTGAACCAAGGTGGACTAAGTTCCTCAGGGCAAGCTAATGGAGCGTGTCAGATGATGGGGGGCCTCCAGCAGTCGCAGGTCATCCTCCAAAGTCAACCCCAGCTGTCCTCATCTCTCCAGCCTCCGACTTCCAATACGGCCTTTCACGTCGGAGTAGCAGGTCAACCGCCGCCGAGCCACGTTGCCCACATGGATTGCCAGCAACAGAAACCGCAGTCGCTCCCAACTCAAATCCAAAACGTCGGTCTCTGCACCCAGTTGCCCACTACGATCCAGAGCCAGGTGTCCGCGCCTAGCGTCCCTCCACCGAACCCCGACCCCCATGCCCTGTCACAAGTTCTCAACGTTGGTAATAATAGAATGCTCCCGCCGGGCGTCCCCCAGAGTTTGTCCCAGGACCTCAGCAGTGCCCAGGCCCTGGCCCACGCCGCTCAGGCTAGCGCCCTCTATGCTAGCCTGCCCACCTTCACTACCACTCAGCTGCAGGACGCCCAGCGACTCCTCCTTCAGCACCAGTCGGCTCTGCTGGGATTGCCGAAGCTCTCCGGGGTGGACCCGGGATCCGGATCCAACGCTGGCCAGGGTCAAGAAGCCGAAGGCAACGCTGCCATCGCCAGTGCCTTAACTGCATCAGCTGGTCTCAAGACTCTGGATGGAGAGGAAGATGGGTAAGAGACTTGCTTTCTTTTTCTACTCACTTCATTTGTCTCGAACCTGTTCATCGTTTGACCAGCTCAACATTTGAGTACAAAGCTGCCAGGGGTTCTAGTGGTTCCTGTCACCGCCTCAGCTGCGAGGGAGGAAGAGCCTTATTTGTTGGTTAATTAGTGGACAGTGACCAGGCTGCTCCAATTTGATCTTGTGTCCTCTTGTCAGTGGGACGTAACGCAGGGCTCATCTGGCTGTGACGCATCTTGTCTTTATTATCAAGTTGATTTAATGTTTTTACTAGACTGCCTACTTGAATCCTTCCGCTGGGTCTCCTTGTGTGTTAATGCAGGAAATACATAAAAAAATGTGTGTTTAAAAAAAGGTTTAGGCTGCTTCTCTCATCAATGGGTGACCTTTCAAGGGAAGAGATTTACTCGTTCACGTCGTAAACCTTCAGTAAAAGCTTATTGATTTCATTAAGAGCTCACTTGTGTCACAATCACTCTTTTCCTCTCATTTGCTGTCCATCTTCTTCAGTCGTTAGGTTTTTATGTTGGAGATAGTGTGCCCAAATGAAATGTTTTCTGGTGAAATACAGCTATTGACTTAAGTAAAACACTTCAATTTTAGCACTTATATTTTTTTCCAATACAGAACGTTTCATCACCTGAAATTCAAAATGTGAATTAATCAGTGCCATCATGGTAGTATTTTAGCCAGATTTCCCCTCTGTGATTTAATGGAGACTGAAGGTCGGCTAATGTTATCACATGACGTGCAACTCTGAGGAATGTGAAATCTTTGCGGATCAGATGGATTATTGTCTTTGATGACAACCAGAATTTGGGGCAAACGAAAGCCTTTAGTGCGATTGAGAAAATTGCCTTCCAGAATTGTGATCACAGCTCGCTTGTGTTAGTTTGCAAGTTGAACTTTTCAGAAGACAGAAGATGCCATTCATAACCAAATTAGATGGTGCACATTGGGTAAAATGAACCACGATTACCCCCAACCTGACAAACAAAGCAAGTAAACATACACAGCATAATGCAGTAAATATTTTGGTTTCTATTTACAGTGGTGGTGGTGTGTGTGTGTGTGTGTGGGGGGGGGGGGGGGGTATTGAGGATTATCAGAGTGTCTCTTTTCAAACTAGGTTGAGGCTTGTTTTGCCTCCTTTTTGTTTGAACAATTTGCATATGTTTTATGAGGCCACTGATGGAGTGAATTAATGCACGAGCAAAACAAACAGTTGTTTCTCCACACAGCTTGCTTCTGTTTTTTTTTCTCTCGTCATTAAAGGAGTACAGAAGGCACATTGTCTTTATTTGAGGCAATAAAATGGGAGAATAAGACCAGTTTGGGGGCCCGGATTGAGAAACGGTCATTAAGTTATATGTTATACTCAACCTGGAAAGTCATCAAGTCTTATTAATTTTTGACAAACTACAAGCTTTTGCTCCCTATGAGAAAAAAGGGTGCGTCATTTTTTAGGTGAAACTGCTTGACTCTTTATTCCGAAGATTACATTTTTCGCTACAAAGTGCTGATGGCGGTGTAATTTTAACTCAGTGGGTGTGAGGTTTTGAGGTTATTGACAAGGTACGGGCTGTTCTGTTGTTAAATACCGAAGGAGAAGTCCTCAGTGTGTGCACTGATTGTATAGGCGACATCGGGGAGAGGCTTTTACGGTCTGGACAAGAATGTTTATAGTTTTTGCTTGCTTAATCATCTTTTGCAAGTGTTGTCTGCAATGCTGATGTTGGTCTTGTAAAAAAAACAGTTGTCTTTACTGTAAAGCAAAACATATATATATATATTCTACACGGTCATGTGGTATTACGGTATGTCCGCCTACTTAATTTTCGGTAGAATTGAACTGACTGAACTAAAGTGATGTGGCATCATATCATGATAGCTTTACAAATTTGATGCTCTGTTATATGGTTTGGCATGCTTGTTTTCATAGCCACAACTTGTAAATTGTGTGTGTGTTTTTTTTTTAAATTATTTGTTGTAAGTGTTTCCCATTACCTGAAAGCTTAGGGCCAAATCTACAGCCAGCCTTGGCACATAGCATTAATAGAGGTCTGCTCCTTGTAGAGGAGCCAGTCCCTCTCATCAACTTGATGATCTTCATCTGGCAGGGATGTATTTGTGGCAGTTTCCCGTGGTGGGGGAGGTCTGTGGGACGTTAAGTGCTTTCACAGTTTGTGCCGTCAACATATTTTCAAACTTTATTGGGCAGTTGAGGCTCCTGTGATAATAAGACAAACCATAATTAGGGCGTGACTTTAAAATTCAGTGTTGCAAAGGATTTTTTTTTTTTTATCTGTTAGATTAAGTAAAAAAAATCTAAAAATTTATGAGTAATTAACTCTTTGACTGCCAAAAACGTTAAATAACGTTTAGTAAAATCCTATGGAGGAGTGCCAAAGACGTTAAAAGACGTTTTTTTTTCAAAACAGAGGTGAAACTAACCATTTTCTATTGTTGATTACTGAAAAACGGAAGAAGGTAGAAACAAACGTTTTTTTTCTCATGAAAGATGAGAGTCCAATCTTTCATTTGGTAGTATGTGTGTTTCCATAGTCCAAACACATAATTTTCTGTGGACCTTGAAAGATCAGTCAAAATGCTTAAATCGGCTGGCACCCACGGCATCCCTTTTCTGAAAATGCTTGGCAGTCAAAGATTTAAAGTAAATCTCTAGTTGTTACTTTTATTTTTTTAACTATACCTTGAAATCATCAGTCTCTTGGAGGTCTTTGGGCGGCAATATTTCCCGAACCGTACGTCCTACTGGGGACATAAGGGCATCCCCGGACTCGTCTCGACGACAGCTTTCCAACGATGGCGGTGCCGTCACATTGCGTTCCGGCGATAGAGGGACGCCAAACCCGCAATTTATTTTCCCGGGATAGGAACGATCGCATGCGGGGTAAGTTTCTGAAAATCATCGGTGTCCTGGAGGTCTTTGGGGCGGCCGTATCTCCCGAACCGTACGTCCTACCGGGGACATTCCAGGACTTTCCAACGATGTTGGTGCGTTCCAGAGATAGAGGCCCGACAATTTCAATATTTCATGCCCGGGAACGCTCCAGCGTATTTATCCGCCATGGTGATCGAGCTTGTAGCCTCCGTGTTGAATGGCAGTTGCGGCAACTACGGAAGCCCAGCGGCGCAATCACGCGGTCCCTGGCGACGTGGAAGATGTACATTGAAAAGAATAGAACCGACAATATAACGGTTTTGGGAGATCTAGGTCCAAATAAATGTCTGAGGTTTTTACTGCTTAAGCCCACGGCTACGGGTCCATCAATGGGCCAAATTTCAAACGCTTGCACATAGACTTTCCACTCGCGTTTTTTTTAAACACTAATTTGCGCGTAATTAATTAATTTTGTTTAACGCGTTAAACCGACAGCCTTAGTTAAAAGTGATTTAGGAACAGTATATGTTGTTGTCTGAACATTTTGCACAGGAATTATTTTTGAATAAATGAAACCTTTAAGTAAATGTTTGTTAGGTTTATTAGAATAAAATCGTAATCGTCCTGAATGGCTGAAAAAAAATGAGATTTTATTTTCTGGTCATATCGCCCAGCCCTAGTTCTTCTTTGCACATACCTGCTGAATACATTTCGGTGCATGTCGTTAGTACTAAAAATATCTGGTACAGTTTCATTTTTGTTTTTCTCTGGGTAGTTCGGTTTCCTCCCACATTCCAAAGACATGCATGTCAAGTTAAATGAACACTCCAAACTGTCCATAGGTGTGATTGTGAGTGTGGATGGTTGTTCGTCTCTGTGTGCCCTGCGATTGGCTGGCAACCAGTTTAGGGTGTGAACCCCCTACTGCCCGATGTCAGCTGGGATAGGCTCCAGCGACCCCTGTGAGGACAAGCATTTAAGAAAATGGATGGATGGATGTTTGAATTTTAAGCGGCAAGGTGTTTGGGTGCTTTTGTAGTACTAGATACATGCACCCCTAGTGTTGTATGGAATTAAAAAATACTCTTAACAAAGGGAAATATATGTAAATGATTACTAAAGGGCGTATTATCTAAAATGAGGTAGTTTTGTTGCGCTTGTACCAGCCGATTGAAAAGCAGTCTAATCTTGCCCCTGGCGTTGCAGGCAGCCAGTGCATACTGGACCTGTTGCTCATTGTGTTGAGCTCAGTGTGATCCCCACAATTCACACACACAGAGGAAGTGACCCAATCTGACCCAACACAACTTAGTCAGGCCCACTGGAGCTGATTGAGACCATGGCGGAGGACACAGCAGACACGACCAGATGGAACTAGACTGAGCATCGCTGGCCCAGCTCTGTTAAATCCTCCTATTCTCTTGCTTAGTGGATGTTTTTGTTGTGAGTTGCAGGTTGAAGTTTGCGCTATCACAATCCTAACGTGGCATAGTAATTTCTTTTGAGGCATTTTTGCAAGGGCGGGACAAAATATAGTGTTTTTCCATATGCAACATGCTGCAGTCATCTCATCTTCATAAACATGAAACTTGCAACACCGTCGGTAGTGTTTTTCTCACTTCAAATGTCACGTGACGAGTGACTCTCCAAAAAGTAAACAGCATTTGTTATTTGTTTTTCAGTAGGACCCCCCCCCCCCCCAAAAAAAAAAACCCAAACACCCAACCACCCACCCACCCACCTGCATTCTCACTACACAGGCCAACCCAGAGAACACCAGAAATCAACAACAGAGCAGTGACGCGCTGTTAGTGGATATGTTTGCGATCGGTTCAAGCCCGCCTCCAGTGTTAACGGTAGGATGAACAAGGAAATCCTGACCAGTTGTCAAGGGGGCCTCGTAACAATGGAGGTTAAACGCTTTCACAGATGTTGGTTTTTTTTTGGGTCGCAACTCAGACAGGATTGTAATTGTGTTTCCACCCTGATTCTTTATTCAGTCTTACGTAGCCTGTCCATTCTAATCAATATCTATCAGTAGAGACAAAGTGAATATAACTAGCATTTTGGAAAAAAATGGCCCTCAACTCATTTGAAGAAATTAATTTAAATCACAGTTTCTTCTTTGCTCCTTCCACCTGATGGTTTGTTCATCCATCAATAAACTGTATTGTTTCAGTTAGAGTGCACCAGCGGTACTAATGACTTGTAATGGATGTTAATGGGTGTTATTTTAAGCCTTTCATTTATGAGAAAATTGCTCTGGCTTGCACCCGCTGCACAGACACAACTGACCACAGCATTTCATTATGACCGCTTGCCTTGAAAAAGCAAGCAAAATCTGTATTTAAAGTCTGCCTTAAAAAAAAAAAAGGTGCTTTTAGTTGTTTATTTTTTGAGTTGATCATTTAGCTAAATTATTTATAATTTATAAATAATTGGTTTGATGCAGTGTAGTTCTACACAATATTAAACATGGCAATACCTAAGGGCAGTCAAAATGGAGGATTTTCTTAATTTTCTCTTAAGGCAATCAAAAGGCAGATGTTTTGATTGCTTTTACATGTTGACTCTCTTTAGATATCGCAAATTATGATACTGCTTTTCGACATACACTATTTCTTTTTAAGCCCATTTACACAGGTCATTTATACAGTAGAAAGAAGAATGTATATTCAAAGAGGTTTGCTCTACTATAGCAACTTTTTTTTCTGCAAAGTAAATGGTTTCCAATTTTTCATAAAAAAAAAAAGTCTCACTGCTAGTTTCAAATATGCATTTTCTTTTTAAATTTCAATTGCTGCTGGGTTATTACAGTGCTTATTTACTTCTGAAATAACGTGATTGGGACATTTTGTAGCAGACTCGCCAACAATGAGTTGACAGTTATAACCAGAACTGTGAAAGGCAGCTGGATAATGCTTTATAATCTCACAAACCAATTTTGCTGCACTTTGTAACAATTTGCCCCAAAATATCTTTACAATAGCCTTTTTATTTAACCATTTATGACTGAAACATTTTTGAATTAATAGATGAACACCTTAGCTGCTCATAATGGGAACTCCTGCAAGTCTCTGGCTAATAGGTTTCGGGTTCGAATTTCTCACCATCTATTTGCGGATGTGACGTCATGTGCACGTTGTGTATGTGAAGAAGGGAAAATGCAGTTTCATTTTTGGCCACAGGTGGCAGTAGTGATTATAAATCCAATTTTCTGCATTCAGTAGCTTTAGCATTGATGGGGTGCAACGTAGGTTATGATAATTTAGTAGACTGTACAAAGGAGTTTAAGTTTTCTTGATCGACTCTGGGTCAATGTTCTTATCGCCAAATTCCTTCTGTATTGAGAAAATTGTGACGCTGCCCAGTGCCCACCCAGGACTGAATAATGTTGCAGCCAAGCACAGCACTCCATGTTTGACTTACTTGTCACAAGAAATGATTCATCAACAAATCAATTCCTCACAATTGGCCAAATGATCAATATGCCATGGAATGCTAGTCCAGTTTTCAGCAGTGATTGCCCTTTAACAGTCTCTTTTGGCTCATTCCCATGGAAAAGTGTTCAATCAGTCATCGCGCGTGTTTGTTATGATGAAGTAAGCTCTCCACCAATACTGATTTCACACGCAATTATTCCGCTTCACGGGCTGAACGTTTCAATCGTATCTAGCACGGAAGGTCACCGTTTGATTTATCATGCAGCTCCTTCATCCAGCACTATGAAATCATGTTGATGTTTTTTTTTTTCCGGTCGTAGTTGTCTGGCAGTGTCATGCCGCTAATCACGCCGGCAATGTGCTGAATCATGCGTGGCATTCCTGTGGCCGCAACACTGTCCAGTTAGACCCCCCCCAAAACCCCTACAGCGATAACTTGACTTTAGGTGTCCAAATTTAGACACTGTTTCCTCCCTTTTATTCTGCGTCAAATTCGTTTTAAGTACAGTTCTAACACTTCATTAGTGAACACATGCGATTTGTTCAAAAACCGCAGAGCTCGCTGTTGCTTATTTATTTGTTTATAAATTAACGGTGTCTGTTGCAGACCTTCTGGGCAGTAAGTAGGGTTTCAAAGTCCTCCAGTCTTGCTTTTGTGTGAGATAATCCCTTCCTCAATGCACTGTGTTGCTGAATATGGAAGGCGACAGGAGGGGGTTGGTGGGAGTTGAAGTCTCTCTTACTTCCCCCCCCCCATCTTAATCTTCAGTAGTCTAGCCAGCTGCTTCTCTTTTATGTTGGGTGATTTGATGTCTGTTGTCCTGTAGGCATTGTTTCACTTGTCTTACATCTAAGTGGGTAACTAACTACAGCAGTCTGATGCTCAGATTTTTTTTATTTATTTTTTTACTCAAAGTATGTTTTTGTTAAAATACTCATCCATATACAAAAAAATGCTCACATTTTAGCCCTTGAAGGTACACACGTGACTTGCAGTGCCACTGAATAGTTTCCATAGACTTTCAGCTTGTAAAGAAGGCAATACTGCCCCCTTCTGGTCAGCAAGCTCAACGTGCTTCTCAAAAGTGTGCCCTTTAATTTTTAAAGGCAACATAATTGTCCTAAACCCGGAGTGCCATATCAGCGTAAATGCCAACCTGATGCTACAGACGTGAAGTGAACATGCAAAACAGCATTGGGATCATTTTAGAACTGCTGTCTTACGAGGTTTTGTCTGTCCCTTGGCAGGTTGATGTTACAAAGAGGTATACAGTTAAAGCAATATACTAATAATAACCACACAGGCCATGAATTGCAGCAGAAAATCACTCCTAAAACAATAAGCGGTGACCAACTAATAATTAAGTGCTTTGGGACAGAAAAAAAGGTATGTTATGCAAATTCACAATGAAGAAAAAGGAACATGCACAGAGAATTTCCTCGATTGCCATCAAAGGCCCCTTGCTAATAATACACCACCCTAAATTGCATGTTACCCTTTTGCGCATAGCCGACGTGCACTTAACTTATTGCCAATTTACATCATCTCTATAAAATCCTTCTTTATATTATTATGCTCTTTGCCTTTTAGAAATGAACATTGTTGAATGTTTTGTCAACATTTGGAGCACTTAAATTGTTCCAAGGCTGTAAGTGACAAACTGACAAGGTTAAGAATGCAATTTATGTGTGTGTGTGTGTGTTTTTAGTGGGCCCATGTGCAAATAAATTGAAAATAAATAAGCAGAATATGGGTGGATGGAGTTCAAAATAAATACTTATGACTTAAATTTTTTAGTAATTGAAATGTATAACCACGTAATCATTCATCAAACGTGTACCCTACATTTTCTTTTATATATATATATATAAAAAATAATCATTTGCATTGACCATGATCTATCTTTTTTTTTTTTTTTTTTTTTTTACATTTGCCACAAGGTGGCACTGCTCCCCAGCAGCCTGGAGCAAATACAATGAGTGTGTAAGGAGCTTCATATGAAGCGATAATAGCATGTGTAGAATTTCTATGAGCTGTGATTGAGTCTTTGTTCCTTCAATGTTGTTAATTGATTGCTTTATTTGAACATACATATTTACATATTTAAATGAAATAGGAGGAGGTAACCTTTTGTAATCCTGCTCCCTAAACACTAAGTTACAAAATCATTAATACAATAATAGGTCATTCATGCAAAAATATACTCATGTACTGTATATAGGTATGTATTCAGTGATTGTTATAAAAGCCAATATATAAATATAAATATTGTGCACAGCCCACACTTTATACATGCATAGTCATACATCTACTTTCTGCTTATCCCATAAACCCACTATTTAATTCATACAGAATTAATAAGGCCCCACCTCATTATTTTTGTATTTCTATTATTGTATTTCTTACTATTTTAATTATTGCACTCCACAATAACACAATCGGCATAATCGTAAACAAAAATAAAAGATTACTATACTAATTTTGAGTTGTTTAACTTGAGATATTTGCACCTTTTTATCTTATTTTAAAATGACTAATTTAATTAATCTGGTTTAGCCCAAAAGGAACTTGCTTGATTTTTAAACGTTTCAAAACAATTTATTTGTCTTAATAATTTCTTGTTTTGTACCAAAAACAAATTATTGTCTTAATCGTGATTTCAATTATTACCAAATTAATCATGATTAATATTTTCTTCTTCTTTAATCGAGCAGCCGGGAGCCCCCCCCCCCCCTTTTTTTTTTTTAATTAACCATATAAGGGAATTTTTGGATTCTGGGTTGTAAAAATAAATTGTTGGTGTGATCTCATAACCAACATTGGACTATTTGCATAATCCTTGTGTGTGCGTAATGGTTCAAATGAACTTCTGCATGTCTTTCCCAAGTTTCTGAACAGTATTCTAAAGACGGTACACTCTGTGAATTATAAAGCCCACGTCATTTATAATCTGATTCCAGAGCATGTTTCACTTGCAGAAACTGAAGGCACAATTTGTGATCATAAATATCAAAACAGAAGTTGCAGGCAGGACTAGCATAGGGAATAGTGAAATCAGTCTGCTGGGTTGTAATAACCTGTCTGTCCAGTGCCCAAGCCACGCTGCTTGTTTGCTACTAAGCTGTACTTATGATAGCTCTGCTGATGTCGGGCCCTGACGGAGGAGTCCTATTTAGTTAATCCACTGCTAGCTTTACTGTATGTTGTCTTCACTTGTGACTTGTGATCTTGCGTCGGGGCAATGTCAATCATCACAAAAGCGCACTGTTAACTATTAGCCATCTCACTAACTCATCATCCTGCAGTCGAGACATATAGTCGTTTTTAGCATTTTAGCAAATTTTGGACTAAAACCAAAAAAAAAAAAAGGTTTGCCGCTTAAGTGGGCGGTGATGTTGCTGAGGAATCGTTTTCTGGTTGCCGCACTTTGCATTATTCTGTCCAGTATAAACTTGATGTGCTGTGTTGTTGGGCTGCTAATCCTTTATAATGTCAGTTTTCACTCCACATAACTCATAACTGCTGCACACGCACTCTTATGTAATGTGGATCTTCTGTTGTGTGTCTGCGTTGAAGTGTCTCGCAAAAGGCCCACTGCCTCCACTTTTGAATGCCTTTACTTTTGATGCAGTCCGAAACATATTTCGAGATGCATCATTTACTATATTGTAATATTTGTGGTTGCTCTGAGGCTAAAGTGTCTCCTGTATCCCTGTTCCTTCTGTGGGTACGAATGATCGGGTGGATAGGTCAGGACCGTTCTAGCGCGGTCTAGCTGAACGTCACTTCCTCCTCCTCTGCCACCCCTTTGCCTGCTTCGTTATGACAACTAATGGCGTGCTGCCGTCAGCCTAAATGCTCCCATAAAATCCATCTCTCTTGGAGAGGCTAAAGTGGCCACTCATCATTCCGAGCCAGCTCTCTATGGTTGGCTCACTCAGTTGCACTGTCATTCTCCATAGTCAGGGTTTGTCTATGGAAAACCACTGCCAGGCCTTACTGGTAAAGTCTGTGCACACACTAAACTATCAAACTACAGCACTGCCAAAAAGCCTTTACAATTCAACAATTCAATAGGTCTCGTTTTTCATTGCTGGGATGTGTAAAAGCCCTCTTTTATTACCGTTCAGAGATTTTAATTCACCAACGGCAGAAATTGCTTGCCACTTTTTAAGCAAAATTGTTTCTAAAATAAGAAACGTACCACAACTATCTTTTTAGTTCTTTTGCCAGAATATCGGGTGATGTGTATTTGTAGGATGAGGGAGGGTGTGGCCTTCTTTGTAAATGTGGTCATTTTTTGTAATCAATGTACCTTATATATTAATTTTAATAATAAGCTACTTTGATGGTGGTTCAACATGTTTCTTGCGACTGTGTTGGCTATTTGCACCAAAACATTTGATGATTCTGTAATCACGCCCCCAATGACTTAGAGCAATTTCAAGAGTGCTGCATCCATCTGACAGACTTTTATTTTATTTATTTTATTTATTTTATTTATTTTATTTATTTTATTTTATTTATTTATTTATTTTTACAATTTTTTACTTTTCCAAGTCAGTTAAATCTCCTTTTTTGGCCCATTTTGCCTTAGGAAAAGAAGCTGCCTAATTAACCCATTCACTGCCATTGACGACTATAGACGTCAAAAATTCATGTGAACTATTTCTTTAACATGTTTTTAATTTCATTAATTTTTTTTATGAAAACCTAGAATTTTTTTATTGTACATTTATAACAGATATAAAAATGATCATGCGATTAATTACGATTAAATGCACCTTATTTTTAATATATATATTTTAAAATTAGGCCCGTCTGGCGATTAAAAATTGTAATTGTATTTAATCACATGACTTCTCTAGTTAACTACGATTAATCACAAATTTTATATCTGTTCTAAATTTACAATATTTTTTTTTCTAGGTTTTCTTACTCTTGTTAGCAAAAGTGGAAACAAATGTTAAACTAATAGAAATAGTTCAAATGAATTTTTGACGTCTATAGTCGTCAATGGCAGTGAATGAGTTAATACGCACAGGCCACACCCTCCCTCATTACATAAATACACAGCACCTGACATACTTAAATCCAGTAAGTGTTCAAGTTTAGGAAACTATACATAAGGATGATGATATGGTCAAAATACTCACTTGCCTAATAATTATGCACACACACAGTGTATGGCGGCAAATGGCGAATAACGAAAAATATCTATACCTTCATGTAGTGATGGACAAATGAAGCTTCATGAAGCACTTGTGATATTTTTTGACTCCTGTAGATGGCACTCTTGGATTCAAGATGCAGTGCAAATGTGATCAATTATCATTGCGCTAGCCTTCATCTCTAAACCAAGAGCACCATCTAGAGGAGTAAAAAATATCGCAAGTGCTTCATGAAGCTTCATTTTCCCATCACTACCTTCATGGTATATTATTATCCTGATATAATCTTGCCTATACCATTCGATTTTTTTAGCATATCGCCTAGACCTACCACGATGTATTTGCTGTAGCGGTATCAGTCTAGAAGTAAATAAAAGTAAATATAACCAACTCCCTTTTTGCAGGGATGGCGACTGGCAAGATCCGGTCCTCGGGGGCCGGAGTCCTGCAGGTTTTGGATATTTCCCTTCTTCAACACAGCTGATTAATGTGATCAGCTCATCCGCAAGCTCTGCATAAGATTGTGTTAATTGGACTCAGCCGCAGTTCAAGTAAGGAAACCGATAAAACCTGCAGGACTCCGGCCCTCGAGGACCGCAGTTTGCCGCCCTTTAGGTCTATTTGGGATTAAGCGTTTATGTAGCAGAAGCATTTACTTCATTTTACTAAAATCTGCTGACAAAGCTTTTATATATAAAGAAAGAAAGAGAGACATTTGTCATCGGCTGCCCCAGAAAACCCACAGTTAAGATCTGTGACGTCTGCCTTTTGTCAAACCGTCGCCTATTTGAAGTTTTTGTCATTCGTGGCCATGCATGAAGTTGCTGAGTTAAAGTAACGGTCCGGCCCTCCCCAAAGTCATGTGATGCTGATTCACCCAGACAGATGAAGTCTGTTAGGACAAGTCAAATCCCCAGCATTGTGCTCTTCCCATACCTGTTATTTCTTGGCCGGCTGTCGCTATGCCGTCGTTGGCTCTGTGAGATTCTGTTATGGTTTCTCTCTGGCAAGGTTTCGGGCCGTCTTAAGGCAGCCTTTCAATGAGAAATGACAAGATAAGACCCTGAGGCACACACTCTTTTTATCTGGTCTGTCATAGAGGAGTGAAATGCTGGGTTTTTTTTTTTTTTTTTTATAAATCCTAATGCTTTATTTTTATTTTTTATAAATCCTAATGCTTTATTTTTTTTATTATTATTATTTTTTTTAAAGTTTTAATATTTGCACCATCCAGTCCAAACAAAGGGTATCATGTTTCAGGCATCTGTCTAAAGTGTCTGATCATGTGTGTTTATAAATATTTGTATTGCATTTATGCTAATAAGTCTGAAGTTGGGGGTTCGAAAATGTTTCTTAGGTTAATTGAAGTGGTGATGAATGATAAGCAGTACAGCAAATTTGAAGAAAAGTTAGGTTGTAGATATTTGGGGAATTCTGATGTGATGGCGCAGATTAGACCGTATACTCTCCGGGAAGGAGGCTTTGTGGCGGAGGAGCAGGGAAATCATTGGGCCACATGCTAATCTCTGTTGATAGTTTATGTAACTCGCTCTGTCACATGACCACACGTCACTACTCACCCAGCTTCTGTCTGGTAATTCACCCGCAGCCATTCAAACACAAATAGATGACGGAGGGAAATGGGGAGAACACACACAGGAACTCGTGTCAACCTGGTTTTCTATTTTCTAGTGCCTATGAAGTTGTTACCACCAATACATCTGTAGGCAGCTTGTTTGGATCCCGCCGCCAAATTTGACAAGAAGCAGGGATTTTGTAAGTAGCTTTAAACAAAGAGAGTCGGGGACACACTCTTCTACTTTGGATTCTAAATGTTCCTTCAGACCGAAGACCCCATGAGAGTGCGCGGTGTGCGTGTTCAGGGCCATGACGGGATGGCAATGAAGCTTTTGTTCTGGGAGCTGGAGCAGCATCTCAAAAGGTAAACTATAGAAGGACTACAGTAGCGCTGCCTGGCCAATCACCACAAGAGCTGAGCACAAAAGGCTCTAAGGCCGTATTGTGTGTGTGTGTGTGTAGCTCGCTGTGAACTTTCTATTCATTCATTCATGCTGCCAACGCTTGTATGAACGTTGAAAGATGTTATCACAAAGTAAGCACTGTAAATTGGTGTCCAGTAATACATGGTTTAATATATTTTTTTGTGAGTACAAAATGGTGTAAAACATTAATTCTCTATGAAGCTTTGAATAATTCAACCCCTTACTGGCATAGCTAGGTTTGCCATATTTAGCTTTTTTTTTTTTTTTGGTAACTACTGTGCCTCCCTCATGTCACTCCATCTGGTTTCACATGTAGTCGCCTACCCTCCTCACCACAGTAGCCTAAAGGAAGACATGAAGCATTCAATCACTACTTTCTCTTGCAATATATTTTTTACCAGGTCATGCTGGATTTACTTTTTTAATGAGGCTGAAGCTGGTTTTACTGACTAGCAGGATTGTGCGTTTGCAGAGGGTGCACCTGCATTATGTTACATGTAAAGATGAAATGTATGCACCTTTTGTCTATAAGCATGATTTATAGGTACATGCAACAATCCGTTGTAACTCTTTGACTGCCAAAAACGTTAAATAACATTTAGTAAAATCCTACGGAGGAGTGCCAAAGACGTTAAAAGACGTTTGTTTCAAAACAGAGGTGAAACTAACCATTTTCTATGGTTGATTACTGAAAAACGGAATAAGGTAGAAACAAACTTTTTTTTCTGATGAAAGATGAGAGTCCAATCTTTCATTTGGTAGTATGTGTGTTTCCATAGTCCAAACACATCATTTTCTGTGGACCTTGAAAGATCAGTCAAAATGCTTAAATCGGCTGGCACCCACGGCATCCCTTTTCTGAAAACGTCTGGCAGTCAAAGAGTTAATGACATTTCTGGTCCTGGGCTTCAAATGATTCACATATACAGTATTAGGTTATAATAGGGTTGAAAATATGTTTTAAAAGTGTGATTCCAAGAGAGGATCTCACTCGCCAATTGTTTCACTCAGCGTGGGTTACATCCGTGCAAAGCAACAAGATTTTAGATTAACCTACTTGGAACACAGTCCATTCTTATCGTTAAAAAAAAAATAAATCAATTTTTATCACTTGTGCTTATTGATCCAATTCCCACTTACCGGGTAGTGACTGTTTGAATACTTGCAAGTCAACTGGTCTTTAGCCTGATGGCTATTTATAGTAATCAAAAATAGATTTAGATTTTCACATAGGCATATGGAGACGAATCATATTTGCCATTTCAAAATTTCTAAATTCAAAATTCAATTTCTGACTATCTGGATGTTGGTGTAGTTTTGACGTCTAACAGAATGGAATATGAAGTACTAGCAAAAATAATTGTAATCTTAACTTAACTAAAATTACATGCACTTGTGGTTCAACATCTTGTCTCGCATTGGTGCATTTTTGTACGAGAGCTTCACTGCTTTTCTTCCCGAAGACCTCGAGTCGCACAGTCTATTTGGGTCTATATAATTGGCTTTAGCTCATGATCATTCAAAAAAAAAAAAAGAGTGCGGAAGAGCTCAGTGTCTTAGAGGTTCTTGCTAAGCTGGTTATCTTAAGTGTGTTCCTGGGATTGGATCTTGGTAGAAGACATCAAAACAACCACTCAGGTGCTAAAATTACGCATCGCTGGAGTCTAATACACCAGCATAGCAATAGCATGTCTTCTCTGTACTGCACCATGCATTTGATATTCCCATATTAGCTCCATGTCTGTATCTCACAACTAAAGTTGGGCCAAGTACATTATAAAAATGAACATAATAGGTCAACTATAAATATAGCTAAACTTTCTTAGTCAACTTCACCTTTATTGCATTGTGTGTGAGAATGTCATTACTACTGTGGTTTCAGCCAGTCACTTACATAATTGAGTTTATACAGATCCCGCTACTTTTAAAGAGCAATTCAAGATATGTGTCATAACTTGTCACAAAAAAATGTGTGCACATATGGAATATTGGATAATTGCCTTCAATGTGTGTATGTGAGAGGCAGGAGTGTTGTGTGGGAAGTGACAGAGAAAATAAAATTTGTGGCCTTTCCATGGGCTAGATGGAACTTTTGGCCCAAATATTCTTTGTGCTTTTGATCAAGACAGTTGGGCTAAGCATGCACTTGTTTACAATTTACAATACAATCCAGTTATTATTGGGCTCTTGGTCAGCTAGTATGTGCTGGTATGTGTGCAAGCAGAGGACAAGTTCATTTTTTCCCTTTTTAGGGATTATAATTGGTGTAATAAATTACATGCGATTTTAAAAATGTATGACACTAGATTGTCTGACCAAAAAAAATGTTAGTAGTTCCGTACTCGGTGGTCCTGCTCCATAGCTGACATTTTCCCTCCTTATTAAGGGATACTCAATCTGTTACTGAATAAAATGGAAATCAAAATAAGTGTGCCATCGAATGATCTCACTTCATATGCAGTGCTATACAAGCCCACATGGGGGCAACCAATGCATATGCTTTACTGTGCACGGATGCATCGCCTGTCATCACTATTGATGCCGTTGGCACACAGTAATAATCTATGTTAAAATAGGACATGGCCATAAAATATTAAATTGTGTTTAACTGTTTATTTTAAAGGGAATATTCAAGAAAAAAAATATTATAAAAAATAAAGGGAGAAATATTGTGCTGTAAACGGCAAAAACTGAACACCCGCGACTTTTGTCACTCTGCTTGCTTTTCACACGGTGATTCTTTCTTTTTCTGTCAGTCTCATCCGGTTCTTCCCGGTTTCATCCACCTCATTTTGTGCTACTGGAATATTCTATGCAAATATATGTCAGCTGAGCGGCAGGTGGGGGCGTTTTTGAACACATTATGCAAATGAGCGCCATCTCGCCCAATCGGGGATCAGCGCTCCCTCCTACGTCACGGTAGACATCACGCGAGCTTGTCCTGAGCTTGCGGACGTCGGGTGCTGTGCTGTGTGCTGAGCCGAGCAGAGAGATGAGCTGACCTTGAGTCGCGTGTGCGTGTCTTGTGGTTCTCAATCCGAGCGTCTCGCGTGGATGTGTCTCGGGGAGCTGGTCGCGCTGTGTCCGTGTCGGGCCACGGACTCCCTTTGTTCACGAAGTCGTGCTCCCGTAACCCGCAAAGCGGCATGAATACGCCTTGCTACACCGTGGCTATGGATCTCGGCGTCTGCCAGCTCCGAAATGTCTCCATCTCGTTCCTGTCGTCGTTACTGAGCGCAGAAAGCTCGCACGTCAAGCTCGATAGCAGGTAAAGCTGCTCGCACCCGTTGGCTAACGCTTAGCTTTGTTGAGCTGCCTCGATTCACCTGCAGCCGCAGTGGATCCTCAACTGGGGGTGGGGGGGAATGGCCTCATTGGGAACAGATGTGAAATGTTAATATACGTCGTGTAGCTCTGTTGTGCCTTCATATTCATTTCCTCTTGTTTTTTTCTTTTCTTTCTTTTTCTTACAGCTCGTCGGGAGCCAGTGTTGTGGCCATCGACAACAAGATTGAACAGGCAATGGTGAGTTAAGACCTTTTAGATCCAGTAATACACTTGAAAGAGCTTGCGTTATAAATGCCGTTTTGTGACCATTATTAGGCTACTTGCAAAAACGAAACAAAAGATCGGCCGTTTGAATTGCCAAAAAAAGATGTATGAAGAACATTTGTATCTCAAAATAGAATCGAATGAAGAAATAATCTACGTGTATGTTTCTCATTACAGCTTTAAACTGCCTGCGCTCGTAAAGCACAATCTTACCATTTTACTCTTTGAACCACGGCGTTTTAGTTAGATTTGACCTTGTATAACTCGTTTAATATCACTTATTTGTATATTACTGTAGTTTCTTTTCCCGAATGTGAGCTGACTTTACTGCCGTTCTATTGTTGTCGTTACTCAGCTCTGTTGCTAGGCAAGCCGAAATATACAGTGTGGGTAAAAAAAATATCCAGAGCGCTGATTGGCTGAATGTGGACTCTTTTATCGTGAAGTAATGCCACATTTAAGTGTGTAAAGTGCTTTGATCATTTTCAGTATTTATAGTTTTATTCAGATAGTGTGAGTGGTGGAGGGGGGCGTTAACTGATCTGAACATATTTAAGGCATTAAAAGCCTTCTCCAATTTAAGACATCACATTCGCTAACTATAAACCACTACGCGGGCGCCATAGACTCCATATTAGATCACGTTATTATAAGAAATGTTGGATGAATAAAGTATGAAACATTTTATTGTGCTCGCAAGTGGCGTTGATTATTGTATTGTAAAATGCTGACTTGTACCTTACTAGTACTCAACTAAACAAAATACTGACAAGCTCATTATTTTTCTGTGTTGAACAGAATTTGTCATTTTCAGGACTGAACTGTGGTTTTAATAATAAAGCATTATATGTACAAGATAATTAGGGCTTTACTTTTGGAAGTAAGACATGAAGGTTCTGCGAACACATTGCTATAATTCATAACTTATAAGAGTCAATAAAAGCTAAACATATAATGTTCCAAACTTGCGTGTTCAATCCATTCTATGATTATCCGTAGTTCACATTTTCATAGGTGCCATGCCTGTACAATCCCAATTTGTGTGTGTTTTTATGCATAACATAGGTCAAAATGAGCTGTGACCTTGTTTGTTTATGACATCATGCCCAAATGCTCACACTGAGCTAACACTAGCTTGAGCTTCTGATCCTTTTTTGTCTTTTGGTCCGAAACCAACGATGCACTTTCGGGGGCATTTTAGTGCCCGACGATTTCCGGTGACTTAAAATCACATTATGTGACAGTGTCATAACACATCTGACTTTTGCGTGTTTCAGGACCTGGTCAAGAGTCACCTGATGTATGCCGTGCGCGAGGAGGTGGAGGTCCTGAAGGAGCAGATCAAGGAGCTGATCGATCGCAACTCCCAGCTGGAGCAAGAGAACACCCTGCTCAAAACGCTGGCCAGCCCGGAACAGATGGCTCAGTTCCAGGCGCAGGTCCAGACCGCCTCCCCGCCCGCCGCCTCCTCAACGGTCGGCACCCCGGGTTCCGCGTGCACCCTGGCTCAAGCCGCCTCGCACACCACCGGCCCCTCGGCGTAGCCCGGCGCACGCAGACTGACTCAACACTACTTCTGCTAACGCAACTGAGCTGACGACGAAGAGGAGGAGGAGGAGGAGGAGGAGGAGTTGATGCTGTTGATCCAAGAATTTGCACATATTTATCCCTGAGAAGGATGCATCCAGTGGGACAAGTGCTGCACAAGGCGACAATCGTGCGACTCATCGAACATTTGCCAAAAAACAAAAAAACAAAAACAAAAAAACACCCGTGGACACATCAGCTAGAATGTCTTCTCAACAATAAGCAAAACCACATACTTTGAACACAGATGCTGAAAAGATCACTGTGCCTGTGTGTGGCTCTTAGGCGATGTCAATTGTACTAATGTTACAAGATGGAAGAAGAGGGTTTTTGATTATTATTTTTTTTGTTGATTTTGTCATTTGTTGTAAATAAATAAACATGTCTCTCATGCCTAGAAGCTAATGTTACGTTGAAAGAAATGGCCTTCCCAGAATGACAAATAACGAATGTGAGCAAGACCAAGTTGTCCCCATCTGGAATGGGGGGGTGTGTGGGGGGCAGTCCCGAAGCTCTTAGCAAAACAGCGGCATGGATTGTGTTACCCGGCTTTGGTGAAACAAACTAGAGATGTTTTCTTACTATATTTTCAGTATTTCTTTTCACATTTCTTAGCTCTGCAGTGGCATGGAAACGAAACATTGTTTGGCAGGCAAAGGCACATGTATATTTCTGTATAGTGTAAGTAAACATGTAAAATAGCGTGAGGAAGAGAAAACAGATGCATCAGTATCTTGGTCACATGGCGTAAGCAGCGACGTGCTTACCTTGCCCGAACTGTTGTCTATTTTTAAAAGCTTGTATTTTCAGCATCTAAGGCGTTTGGTTATTTAAACTGACATGGTGCAGCCAACAATGTTCTCTATAACCGCCACTGCCACATTCACTCTTACTGTAAAATCATTTTTCTCTTTTCTGATATATTGCACTTTTTTTTATGATTTAGTGTTTTGTTTTTGGACAGTGAAATACTTCCGGATGAACAGTATATGAATATCTCGACATTAGAAGAAACAAAGCGCAACTTCTTGATGTTTTTCCATTACATTCTGTGTATCGGTTGTATGCTCATGATGTTTTGTGCATGTTTCTGCAAGATTGGATGAGAAGTTGTAACATAACATACAGCAATTGCACTTGAAAGCTGCACTCAACTTTCATTAAAATGCTAAATAAGTGCCCTGGTGTTTTTGTGGCCTTGCTTCTTGGTGGTTGGGGAGGAAGGTCGGAAGCAATTTTACATTTGTTCTGGTTGGAAATGTATAATAAAATCTGACTAGAAAAAGGTTTACCTAATCAGGTGCACACAATTTAACTCATTCACTGCCATTGATGGCTATAGATGTCAAAAAATTATTTGAACTATTTCTATTAGTTTAACATTTTTTCCACTTTTGTTAACAAGAGTATGAAAACCTTAAAAATAAATATTGTACATTTAGAACAGATATAAAATTTGTGATTAATCATGAGTTAACTAGTGAAGTCACGCAATTAATTACGAAAAATTTTAATCGCCTGACGCCCCTAATTTTTAATAGTCTTTTGTTCTTTTTCTTTAAAGTAATTTTATTTATTTTGTTGATTTTTTTTTATAAAAAAAAAAAAGATTATTAAAAATTAGGGGCCTCAGGCGATTAAATGTTTTAATCATAATTAATCACATGACTTCACTAGTTAACTCGATTAATCACACATTTTATATCTGTTCTAAATGTACAATTAAAAAAAATCTAGGTTTTCAAAGTGGGAAAAAATGCTAAACTAATAAAATAGTTAAAACTAATTTTTGACGTATATAGCCGTCAATGGCAGTGAATGAGTTAAAAATAAATAAAAATGAGGCCCTTGCTAAATGCTCAACATTTATTAGAATAAAAAGAGTCTGCTTACACGAGACAGATGAATACTGCAACAGGCAAGTATGGCACATCGTCAGCAGGAATCCCTGCACACACTCGTGCATAAACAGTCTCGCACATTTGTACTCGCACACACATGTGCACACGTTCACACAGATTACAGCCAAGTGAGTAACAAGAGGCAGCCGGCGTGGTTTTAGACTGTCCATAGAAAAGCTGTCGGCACCACAAACTGCAACACTGCAAATGCGAATGAGGGGAGGCGAGGCGGTTACGGGGGGGGCTTTGCACTCTCCGAGACCTGTTGGCTGTCTTTGGGCCCTTTTGGAGGGGTGGGCGGTGCGGTGTGTGTATCAGTGGTGTGCCCCGGGGGCCAGGCACAGTGGGGGCATGAAGCGAGTCAAGGTGCTGTCTCTGGATCACATTCCCATACGGATACTCTGGATGATCTGAAAGATGGCTGAAACCAATACTAGATGAAACCTCACAGTTCCATTTTTTTGTGATATGAAAAAAATTTAACTAAGCTAAATAATTTCAAAACGTTTACATAAATACACATTTTTTACACTTTAATGTCTTTATTTTTCTTCGAATGATAAAAGAAAGCTAACAACAACAAGCTGTATGCAGTACATACCTGATCCACACACAACAAATACAAAGAGGGCAAGCAGCCAGGGGCCCACTGGATACTTTTCCTCCTGCGGTCGCTATGGGAAACGCACACACACACCATTATCATTAGGACAGCAGAAGCGAGAGTAAAACCTGCTTTACTCTCCTAGTAGCATGCCGGTGTCAACAAAGGCACAGTTTTGCCTCAGTAGTAGCATGTAGTTGTCCTGCTAGTATGCCAAGATTGTTTATGGACAATTACGAGTTTACGCCACAAGTCAAAATGGCGGTCTTATTCGGTGAAAGGAAGCTCTATGCTCATTGAAAATGATTGGATTTTGGTAATTTGCTGTAATTTGATTTGTGAGGATTTTTTATTTTATTTCATAATGTGATGATAGTTTTTTGACTACTATAACAATCTACCTGATTTGTATGCTAGTCACAAGCAAAAGCAATACAATACGCCATTGGTTGTTGATTTGAATTACTTAACCTTTCATGTGAAATGTTCCTTTGATTCACAGACACACTTAACTCATTTACTGCCATTGAAGGCTGGCTATAGACGCCATAAATTCATTTTAACTATTTCTATTGGTTTAACATTTTTTTTCCACTTTTGTTAACAAGAGTATGAAAACCTAGAATTTTTTGGGGTACATTTAGAACAGATATAAAATTTGTGATTAATCGTGAGTTAACTAGTGAAGTCATGCGATTAATTACAATTTAAAAAAATGTAATTGCCTGACACCCCTAATTTTTAAATAATCTTTTCTTTAAAAACAAAACAAATATATTTTTTAATTATCTTTTTTTTTAAAGAAAACATTATTAAAAAATAGGGTTTTTAATGATCTTTTCTTAAAAATAAAATAAATATATATATATATTTTTTTTAATAATCCACATTAATCCTTTTTTTTTAAGAAAAGATTATTAAAAATTAGGGGCGTCAGGCGATTAAATTATTAAAAATGAGGGGCGTCAGGCGATTACAATTTTTTATTGTAATTAATCGCATGACTTCACTAGTTAACTCACAAATTTTATATCTGTTCTAAATGTACAAAAAAACAACAACAAAATATTTTTTTAATAATCTTTTTTTTTAAGAAAAGATTATTAAAAATTAGGGGCTTCAGGCGATTACAATTATTAATCGTAATTAATTGCATGACTTCACTAGTTAACTCATGATTAATCACAAATTTTATGTATTTTCTGATACAATAAAAAAAAATCTAGGTTTTCATACTCTTGTTGACAAAAGTGAAAAAAAATGTTAGACTACTAGAAATAGTTACAATGAATTTATGACGTCTATAGCCGTCAATGGCAGTGAATGAGTTAATGACAAACCATTTAACTTTTGTTTTTATTAACACACCATTTTCATGTTATCCAGTGGTGTAGTCCGCGTATACCCACTTCTTTTTCAGTCAGCAATTAGTATACCCACTTCAAAATCCCCCTGATGCACACTGTTCAGCCATGGCCTATCCTCCTCTGCCTCTAATTGGCTGGTACACCCTGCCTACACTGATTGGATTGGCTCATTTTTGCATGAGCCAATCAGAGGCCTAGTAGGGCGGGTTATGTCGAGGAAAACAATCCTTCAAATGCTCCCCCGAACCACAATGGTGACACTGAAATTTAGCTCAGGTGAACTGATTTGCCCTCGTACATGGGATACTTGAAGGCGACGTGGGTTCGGTTCCCGGGATTACACACTTAACTAAATGCTCTAGTTAAGTTTTCTAGTAGCTATTGGCTGGTACTTGATTTTTAAGTACCGGTAAATTAAATCACAAGAATGGGGACAAATAGTTTAAGATTCAGCACTATGTTTGTTCATTGTTGACTATATATCTGTTTAATAACATATACTTTATGTTTGCCTCATGATAAATACATTTTATATTATTTCAGGCTGCTTGTGTTACCAAACGATTTTTAAAAAGTCATGATAATTTTATTATTTTGAGCAAGCACAAATGACAGATTTTTAATTCTTACATGTTAAAGTCTCTAAAAGAGGATGTTTTTCTGGACCACTCATTTAAAAAAATTGGTGAAAATTGAGAGTATACCCACTTCACCACTACACCAACTGATGTTATCACCACTTCAATGTAATTCTCCCTGGCAAAACAATGTCAGTTCCTTTCTAACTCAGCCTTACAAGAACTTTTAGGTTTTATAAACTGCATTTTGTAGCTGTCTGGCTCTATTGCATCACACACTCCATTGACATTACTGGCATATGTTCTTCTCGTTACCATCTGTGTTGATCTTTAAAAAAAAAAAGAGGACAGATTGCTGGATTAATGGCACATATTTAACAGTGTTCTTTATTTGGTTGAAATGATGCAATCAAAGTGGTTGATTGAAATGTTGCTCAAAACCCCTCTATGGGTGGGCACTCATCAAAAATAAAATGTTCAAGTGTTAGCATCCTTATTTTACTTAAGCCTACGTCCAAGTCAGGGTTAGGAAGGGACAAGGAGTAAATATTAATAATTTTTATTCCTGATGATTATTCCACATGATTTGTGAAATAAGACTAGGTTGATGACTTCCTATGTGCATGATGAGCAGGAGCATCGCCCTGCTTCGTCTCATCCTCCTAACCCAGCTGGAAGATAGCGACCATGTAGGACGAGGACGTCACCCATTCGGGCTCATGTCATCATGCTGACAGTTTAATGGGCTCACCAGCGTCTTGGCCACGTTTCCTCTCTGCGTGATGTTCTTGCTGTGTTTCTCGTTCGCCATGCGGATCCTCTGTTTAGCCACCATCTTCCGTAACGTCTGCAAATGTAAACGTCCTCTCGCGACAAACCAGCCGGTTTTTCTTTTATTTATTTATTTTTATTATTATGAAGTAATCCGGAATATGTAGGTTGATAACACTAGCTTCCAGTGTATCAAGGTAGGAAATCTCTACCGGGATGCAACCGGAAACTCAGATGTTTTGCTTTCAGAATAAGTGCACATACATTGGTGTATAAAACATCAGTGTCCTTCCCCAACAACAGCATATATTTTATATAAAGATTTACAACATAATGCGTGAAAGTTTACAATACTAATTATCGTCTTTTTATTTTTCATCCATTTTACCCAGAGGAATGTATTTTTATTGTGGAATGTTTAGCGGAAGTCACACGGTCACCTCGGCAACTTTTCCTACAAAGTTCCACATTAAGTGGTCCAGAAGGAAGATTTAATTTGGAAAACAGAATTGAAAAGAACTTGAAATATGTACCACAACTTTTACTTGTCAACGTGTTATTGAATTAGGGAGACGGTAACAAGGAGATACTGAGTAGACTTAGAGAGTAAACATTCGGTGAGTTTGTACTTTGTCTTCTACTAATAAATATGAGTGACACAATTTTACCTACTGGTCAAGGAACCTGTGAAGCACAAGTCGTGTATGCATTTCCCTCTGCACCTTTGCCACCACAATCATAGCCATCAAAGTTAAGTGTAAGTATACAATTGATCAGTTTTAAGTTAACAGTGGTCATGTTAAAAAGGTTAACATTTACCCCATATTACTCTAATGTTGGGCATCGGAGTAGATTAGCATAAGCAGGTCTACCTCTTAGTTCTGAGGTTCACTTCCGGCCTCCATGCTTGGGGTTCAGTTTCTTCTTCTACTTGTAGTAGTGTATGAGGATGTTAGATTATTATTTTTTAATTCCCAATCAGATTTCACCCTAAAGGTGACAACAACATGACAGGATTTCACAAAAACAGTTGCTGATGAGCTAAATTCAACTAGCAAAGCATGTCTGTAGCAAGCTGCACACATTAATATACGGTATTCATCAGGAGGACGTCATAAGAAACGAGGAGATTGGAAGCAGAAGATCATTTTACCGCAATCCCAAAGGAATCAGGAGAAGTGGATAACTGGATAGAAGTTGTGCTGGGAGCCCTTCAACAAGGCAATGCATCCGTGTATTGAACACTTCGTACCAGGTATGGAATGTAACACTTTCTAATCTATAATATTATATTATTATTATTATTATTTTTTTTTAATATTATTTTTGGTTATTATTATAATATTATATTAACAATATTACAGCTGACTTGCGTCACATCCTCAGTTTGACAAGCTGTTTAGAGAGACCCGCTCCAGTTGCCTAGCAACTGCATCAATGTTAGTAGTCAAACAATGGAGGGACAACTTCAGTGCGTCACAGTAAACGGTGCACATTGTGACACACTGACTGGTGAACATTTGAATAAAAAAAAAAATAATAATATTGTATATGAAATGAAAGTAGGGGGTGTTTGGTTGTCTTTATTAGGGTGACGGGTGAGCTGGAGCCTATCCCAGCTGACTTTGGGTGAGAGGCAGGTACACCCTAAATTGGTCTCCATTCACCAGCCAGTCAGACGAGACATAAAAATATTCACGCTCACATTCACACCTATGAGCAATTTAGGCTGGAACATGCAAGCTCCGCACAGGAATGCTGGTGCCCAGATTCAAACTCTTGAGGCAGGCGTGCTAACCACTCGAGTTCATTGTGCTGTCTGTCGTTTAGGCAACCATATTAATGAAGCAGAATTCATTCAAATGTAGAAAGAATAGTTGCTACGTGCTAATTAGTTGTGCTGCTATATCGCAAAAAAGACATACGATAATGCATGTTTATAAAAAATAATCCTGGTTCTGAAAAGTTATGATCAGTATGGTCAGAATGTAGTTTGAACCATCCACCTGTTCAAACACTGCGCTTTTATATTTAGACATGCAGATAACACAATGTTCAAGTCGCAACACTGCTGTGACCTACTGTACGTGTCTTTGCTGTTGGCGAGCACAAATAAAAGGTTGCGGAAGGAGTTTACAACTCTTCTGGGCAATAATTATGCAAAATGTCAACAGGGATGGCATGCAGTAATGTTAGCGTGTAGCACGTGCGAACCAGAGGCTGCCGCTGACTTTCATGAGACAAATACCAGAGATGCTCGTGCAAGACCGTCGTTACGAGAGTCTTCCTATTTTAACCACTCCCGCTTATACTTTGTTCAGTATTTATATTGGAGAATACTTGACCCAAATTCTAGCTTGTTAATGTAAAACTTCTTCAAGCCTAGCCTAGCCTAAAAGCTCGCAGAAAAATATACCTCTAAAGGGTGAGTAAACAGTCGCTAAAGCTAGCAAAATAAACCTGAAACGCGAGAGATGAATTCAAGTAAAGAGCGACGAGCATGTCAAGGCGGAGGACGGAAGGATATATTTGATGTCTGCATGCGAGGCCGTTGCATGAACAACGCGAGCTCTGTTTGAAAACGTACAGGTGGCTTTGACTGGTTGAAAGTCATTACATCCCAGACAAGTGTGCTTCTTTTCTTGTGATTTGCTTTCCGACTCGCACTTGGCCTTGATGCTGCACTAATTGCACATCCAGACAGAGCTTCATGTGTGATTGTACAGTAGTGCACACACCCTCACACTGGCCTGACAGGTTTATGTGGCTCTGGTTCACTTGACATTTTGTCAGCAAACAAGGGTTTCGAATAACAGAGCAGTCTGGCTATGTTCATGTTGCTTGCAAGAGCTTCAAAATGACAATGTTGAAAAGGCTGTTTCTTAAACACATTTATTGATGCGCTTCCTGTTGCTCTTCATAGAGTATCTATGAATTAAAAAAAAAAAAAATGATACAAGTATGATTCACATCAAATAAAATGGGAAAAAAATTCTCTGTGATGCGTGCACTCATGGCAGACAACGAGGCACGCTAAAGAGGCCACAGTGGTGGAGTATGGAAGATGTATTTTTTAAGGTGTTAGCTAGCTAGCTTACAGGCGAATGGAGGCGCTCAGTTTTTTTTACTGTGGGGAGAGGCAACTCATGCTGGACCTTTTAGCTACACACAAAAATCTGGAAAACCGAAATAGTTGAAAACAGTTAGTTACCAGTTAATGCTATATATAGTTCCACAAATGAGTACAGCATGGTTCTCAGTCTTTCAATTTTTTTTTAGCAATTATCTTTAAACATGTAAAATGTGCCAGCATTTTTTTTTAAAAACATTAATTTAGGTACACTTTTAAAAAACAAAACATGTGCAATACATTTTAATAAATCATTAATTATTTTTATTATTTGTATTTTTATTATTATTTATATATATATATATATATATATATATATATATATATATATATATATATATTTATATATTTATATTTATATTAAAATCATTCACATGCTTTGATTATTTGAAATACATTTCCAGGTTCAAGATTTCATTATATTTTTCAATTTACATCTGTCAAAAAAAATTAATACAGACTTTGAAGGCGTCAATTCTGAATGTGGATTTTGTAACCTTTCAGAATGCAATATTTAGAATGTCAAAAATGGAAGGTGCGCTTAAGGTCAGTCATTCATTGTGTGAGTTACGAAATACTGGAGAATGACACGCCGACTCAATGGCAGTGTTCCGTTGGGTGGCTGAGTCACTTATGACTTGAATGAATTATTGACATCACTTCAACTTCATCAGAGAGAGTGCTTTCAAAATATTAAAAAAAGATGAACTAACTTAAAGATGAAAAGAAAGTCCCAACACCCATAAAACCTTCATGTATCCCCTATGAGTCCCCTCTTCAGCTATGTTTTAAATCCACAATTCAACATCCATAAATGTGTTTGTGGATGTTTCAAAACTAGCAGTTAATAAATGACTAATAGAAATAACCTTGACGGAACCCACATCGATAATTCATTAACACCGTAAACATTCTTCTGGAACATTCAGTATTTTATTTAATTTTTTCTTGGTGGGGGGGTTCTATGATTTGTGCCACATTACAACCCCAATAAATAACACTCCCCATTTTTTACAGTGTTGTATATTGTGACAGCCTCCTACATCCTCAACAACCACAGATGAGTCCGATGATTACTCAGCCCCAGTTTATCCTGATGATTAGCGGTCCCAGCACTTCTTTGTGTCGCTTACGTAGCTCCGGCCCAATTCATATTGTCCGACGGTGTTGAGACACAAAACCAAGCGCGCTCGATTTTGCAGCTAACCGCTGCTGTTTTACTCAGCAACCATTAGGGGAACAAAAGCTCCGTGGACAAAAGAGATACAATGCCGACAGGCATGAAAACCCGAGAGAATACAAGAACGAGTGGCAGGGGGTGCACACATATGCACTCTTACCCCGTGTGATAGCATGTGAGAAAACGCAGGTGTATTGGCACATGGAGACATGCTAACTGGAGTTTTATTTTTTTTAAGCAACAACAGACATTTAAGCACATACGGTACATTATGTTATTTACAGTTGTGCTTGAAAGTGTACATACCCTTGAGGTATGTCAACTTATGAGCGCAACTCTAAATGTACAAAAGCTAAACATGGCTTAACCACTCTAAAATGAATCGTCACCCAAATTTGCATGCGCATCTCTACTAATGTCAATTGACGCCTCTGAAAATATCAAAAACAATCGCCAGATTATTTTGGATTTTATGGGCATTGAGCCTGCTTCTCGCCGTATTGTGTCATAAGTTTATAACCAAATTGTAGGTAATATCTAAAAGCTAATTAGCGTAGCTAATCAGACAACTACACAATTACTGTAATTAATAATTATGAAGAGGAAGTGACATGCTGAGCCTTTTTTTAAGCCAGTGATGCACATTACAATATTAGCTAAATAGGTAAACAAAACAAATTTCAATGCTGTAGTCCTGACTTGAGTTATTTACTTTTAACGTTGAGTGAATGCATTCATTTTGTGTTTTTGTACATCCGCTCCTGCAAACATACACTAAATGGACCATCATTAAGTAAACATATTTTTCTTCAATGTTCACGCGACCAATTTGTGAATGTTTTGATGAACCTCTTCATGTTGACACAGATGTGCCTCAAAATAGCCCCAAATCGGGCACAACTCTCTCTTACAGAAAGTCAAAATCAACAACAGGCGTGACTACATAGATGGAAAATGCTGACAACAAATTTGTACAGTAGCTCCGCCGCAGTGTTGAATGTCTGTGTGTGCTTTGGATTGCTGCTCACAGGTGATGCCAGCAGAGAAAAGTGGGTCAAAACAAACTTTTGCACACTGTGAATGCAGCAATTCACCAAGATTGATTCATGTACCGACAGCATGCCGCCCTCAAATAAAAACATCTCTGCTCACCTGAGCATTCGTTATGACATGCAAACGGAAAAAAACCTCAAGCTTTCATGCGTGTAAAATTCAAACTAGGAAAGCCCTTGTGACAAGATAAACACGGGGGAAACGTGAGCAGGAGGATATATTCAGAGTCTCCACTCTGTGAAATTCCCAGCTCCGATCAGGCTTTCCGCCAATAAAAACGGTTTGTTTGCTGCTCGGGGGAAGCAGCAAACCACCAAATGTGCAAAGTGATGTCACATATACAGTAACTTTAACAATACTATAACATAAAATGACTTTCTCTTCATTTTAGTAGCAATTAATAATAATAATAATAAATTATATGTATGTAGTCTGACTATATATATAAAAAAAAAACATTTAAATGCTACCAAGTTCAATTTAAAGGCATATTGATTCACAGTCATGAACAGCAATGGACAATTTAGGACTCAACTGTATTGCACTTTGTAAAGTCATACAGTATAACAAATCATGATTTGATGCTTTAATGCCCATTGACGTGAGGCGGTGTGCCTTCTTTGGCCACAAGAGGGCAGCATGCTGTGATGCAGACATGCAATAATACACAATTGGCTCAGTAAACTGCAATAATATTGGTCGTATTTCGTAGAGGATGAAGAATATAGGCATGTGAGTATTGTTATTGTCTTTTCATACGTTACTACTGTAACGTCGTTTTTTTTTTTTCATTATCTGATTTATTGCGTTTGTGTTGTGTATTAGCATTAAGCTAGCTGACTTTTGTAAGTTATGTGGTTTAGTTAAACACACATTAATCAATTCATTTTTTTTTTCATGTTTAAATTTCAACTGGAAATGACAATACACAGCTTGAAGCAAGCAAATAGCCACGTTATTCAAGTATCGTTCAAAGGTTCGCTGCCAGCTTGTAACTCAAACGTTTTGCTTGCAACTCAAAACAAAAAAATAAATAAATCGGTCAGACATTGTATGTAGAAAAACTCGTAGGTCAAGGTATCACTGTATGAACATAAGATCTTTTTCATGCTAGCGTCATATTGTTGCTAGGCAGATTTTTTGGGGTACAAAGGACAGAGAGAAACAACAGGACCATAGTCAGACCAAGCCACATAAAATGTCTTCACTTTTGTTTACAACACAGGGTTTATACTACCTTAGTATCAATACTTCAGGTTTTAACATCACTTAACAGCAGAGGCGCTCAAAATCTCCTCACATGTTTTCATGTTTCATCGGTTGTTTCTTTTTGTTTTGTCAGCCGGTGAAATGGAACCTCAGAAATGTGTGTGCGTGTTTGTGTAGTGGATTTGCCGTTTTCCATGTCTGAGGTAAACCGCAGGTCAAAGACATGAAGCAGGGTATGTTCTCCCGATGACATTGGTGGCTTATTTTGTCATGTTTTGTTGTTAGTTGTTAAAACATTTGTTTTTTTTACTGTTTTCGATAGATGTTTAAGTACGCGCATTTGGATCTGTTATTTAAAAATTGCGCAACATTCATTCATGAATTTATTACAAATTCTTCAGAAAGAAAATGTGGCAAATTTATTGAAAATCTGGCTTGAAAAAAATAAAAACAAAACTTAACATGATTGATTTAAGGGTAACATAACATGTCATTTTTGGATAATTAAGGCCTTCATTTTGGAAAATCAGATGGTAGATTTTTTTAAGGCTGCCCTGACTGTCGCTAAGTTCAGGGTGTACTCCACCTCCTGCCCAGTCAGCTGTAATTAATGGATGGACTGTTTTTTTTATGGTGAGCCTCACAGTTTTGAGGTTCTGGGTTCGAATCCTAGCTGCGGCCATCCTTGTGTGGTGTTGGCAAGCTCTCACAGTGCTTGTATGGGCGTTCTCCCACATTCCAAAAACATGCTGTGAATGTGAGGGTAATTTCTTGCATATTTGTTATATGTGGCCTGTGATTGGCTGGTGATTAAGTGACTAATAATAACAACTATTGTTACATCTGAGTAAATGCCCTAAAGGCTCCAGGTCAACATAACTAGATCCTGGTAGCTTTCATTTTACATTGTCAAATGATCACTTCTACAGCATTCCTAGGAATTCACAATGTCCCATCACTAGTGAGCTATTTTTAGAACAGGCCCACCAGCTACTCATGTGGTCGGTGGAGGCAACTATAATGGTGATCCCTGGTGTACACTTCACCTACTGACGTGGCTTTCCAGCAGAGTTGCTCTGCAGGGGCCATTCGAGGCAACGCCCACGTTGCGTGTACTGTAATGTTTAATTACTTTGGTTTCACTCAGGCATACAAACAAGCTTTTGTGGCTTGGAACTGTCATGCTGATGATAGTCACGAACACACCGGGCTCTATTCCAGTGGCTCATATGACCACGGGCTGCGTGTGTTTGTGTGTGAGCTAGTGTGTATGAGTCCTGTGGGAGAGATACGTGACACCACAAACTTGGGAACATGTCGTGGGAACAGGTAATGAAAGCACGTTAACCAGATGACAAGTCTTGTCGTTTTCAATTTCAATTGGTGGGAGGGGCATTATTTGCATTTTTATAAAAAATATTTATTGTGATGTAATCCGCCCATCCATCCATTTATTTACATCTTATTCTGTTATTCAGAAATGAACCCAAATGATTGCTTCCAGGCCAGCAACTTATGAATAAAATGCAAAAGTAGTCCAAACCCAATAAAGAAGCTGAGGTGTGATTTTCAGGTAGCAGCACTGTGCTAATTGAGCCTCCAGTATTAGACAGTGTGCATGTAAACGTGCGGACTGTTGACCCAGATGGAAAACCCACGACATAACTGTTATTACAAGTGCTCTCATCTTTGTCATCAAAACAAATGTATGCACAGTAAATTTGCATTTAAAATTCTTGAAATGCAATATTTAAAAACCCATAAACGGTAAATATTTTCATATAAGTTAGCTTCATATTAGGGGTGTTAGAAAAAAATCAATTCGGCAGTATATCGCGTTATTACAGCGCGCAATTCTCGAATCAATTCGATATGCGGCCGAATCGATTTTTAAACATCAATTTTTTATGGCAATATTCAACAAAATGTCTTACTTAGGGTTAAGATTCACCTATTAAGCATGGAAAAATGTTATATTAATGGAACATTAAGCCTTAATATTTTATTTCAGTGCTGTTCAAACATGAAACAGACTGCAACCATTGTGTATTTAATAACCACCACAAGTCGGCTAGCTTAATGCTAACGTATAATGAGAAATAGACGGGCTAATAAATGGCATCTGTGGCGGTTTGTTTATCGACACTTAAAATAACATAGAGTGCTATTTTCCTCATTTAAAAAAAAACACATTACAGAATTACATTTTTTGGGGGTGAGACTGGAACAGATTAATGGCATTTCCATTCATTTAAATGTGGACAGATGATTTGAGTTGCAATCATGTCAAACATATCGTCAACACAGAAAATGGCATGTCATTTTTTGACCTCTCAATTCTGTCATTTCTTTCATAGCCTTAAAGACCCTGAGACTGAGTCAAATGCATTTCTTGTTGACTTGTTGTCTCTGGCACATCATTAATCAGGACCCATGCTGGAAAATGTAAACATTGACTGAATGCTATGGGTGAAGGGGAGCTGCTGGCAGGTAACTGGGTCAATAATTTACAGCCCGCTATACAGCATGTCCTCATTTAACCTTTTAAGGCGAGAGGAGTGAGGCAGTGGAGGTAAACCGCTTAGCTTGCATTTCTTTGTCCTTTATTGACACTTACTGTCAGACTCTTACAGTTTTGTGTAAATCTACACGCTGTACTGTACTGTGTTCACCTGACAGCTTTCTGATAATAGGTCAATCGTAGTTTCTAAGCACTGCTGTTGCAGTTCAGGGAACCCATGCTGGTGCTGTGTGTTGTCAAATAATTTACTTGATTGACTACTTAATTCATCATTTATCTGTCACATGGTGCCATCAAACTTGTATCATGATACACGAAAGAATCACTACGTAAGTCAAGTTGAGTTATAATTAACGTGATTTAATGTAATAGTTTATTTTTATTGCCTGCGGGGTATTAATATAATATTAATACTAATGTCAAAGTTAAAATCTTGGCTCTTGACTTTAATGTTTGCCTTTCAGCAGAGCCGTATATGGAGCAAATTGCGCCCTCTTGTGTTTGTTGTAGCAACAGCCAGGCACTAAGTTTATGTTGTGACGGCTGATATATTTGTGGGGAATTTGCAAGAACTTGAATCAAATGAAGAGCAGATAAGACAGTATTTATTTACTTTATTAGTAGCATAATGGGCCACCACACAAATATGTTTCAACTATAGAAATAAAATCTTTAAAAGCTATTATTATTATTAGTAGTAGTAGTATTATTGTTGTTATTATTATGCAAAGGTCATACAAACTGATATAATTTCATTAACTTAACAAAATAAATGCAGTTTCGTTATTTGTACAACAGGGGGCGTCAAACACTAAAATCCCAAAATGTTTTCACCTCTAATTGCTAATCGCCAAAGTTCCACAAATGGCATTGTTTGTCTGATGTTATCCGCCCTCTAAAGTTGGTTTTCTCTTTTTTTGAAGGCTTCTCACGCCACTGAACAATGCTTGTGGAAGTGTGCGTGCGAGTGTGCGTGTTCCGTCTGTGGGAGGCAGGGTTCAAAAAGTGACATAGAAGAACACGCGCAGTCACGCACACTCCTATTATGCAGTTGTGTGTGGCTGTGCGTGTGAGTGAGCGTGTGCGTGTATGAGGGTGCGTGATTACGTGGAAACAGATTGCAACTTGAAAGTTAATGTTTTAGGGTAACACATGGAAGTTATTCAAGTAAGGGGCGTTGGCATCATTTCATAATGTGGGCGGGTTTCTGGGGTAGGGATAAGCCGACTTTTATGAGGCCAAATAACTGAACATAAATTCAGTTATATAGTTAACATGAATTAATGTAATAGTTTATTTTTATGACAAGTGACGAGTGTGTGTACCTAAACGTATAGTTGTCAATATTGCCTGTAGGGATTAATATAATACTCATGTCAAAGTTAAAAACTTGGCTCTTTACTTTTATGACGTTTGCCTTTCTTGAGCAAATTGCGCCCTCGTGTGTTCAGGCACAGCATTGTATGCAGGGGTTACATAATTCCAAAGGGATTTTTTTAAAAATATATATTGACGTTAAATTGGTGACAATTTCACTTTTCTTAATCAAAACCTAAGCGTCATGCAGCAAATTTCTACAGGTACGTGTTAAAAATAATAATCATCATTATTATTATTATTATTATTATTGTTGTTGTTGTTGTTGTGGGGGGCGCTATTATTTTGAGACCATATCCTACCAGTAATGTTTAACACATTTAATTTTCTTATAAACAACAAGGCCACTAATGTCTTCCTTATTTTCTTATTGCTAATTGCCAAAGCGAGACGCAGCACGTTGGGAATTCCATAAAGGACATTGTTTATCTGATGTTATCCGCCCTCTAAAGATGGTTTCTTCTTCTTCTTTTTTTTTTTTTTAAGACTTCTCACGCCACTGAACAATGCTTGTGGAAGCGTGCGTGCCAGTGTGCGTGTGCGTGTGCTATGGGTGAAGGCCAGGTTCCAAAAGTGACACAGGAGAACACACGCAGTCACGCACACTCTCTTATGCAGTTGTGTTTGGAATACGTGGAAGTGAGCGTGTGCGTGTATGAGGGTGCGTGATTACGTGGAAACATATCAACTTGAGAGTTAGTGTTTTAGGATAACGCATGGAAGTTATTCAAGGGAGGGGCTTAGGCGTCATTGGAACATTATGTACAAAGCGTGGAGCACAGATTCAGAGCAGCATTAAAATGCTGTAGCGAGCAAGTAAGCTAACAGACTGGAGCTAAAATAATACAATTATGCTAACTTGTAGAATGACGAGAGCAAATGCTTGTAATTAGTAATATTTTTCCACTGCACTTGTTGATTTTTGCCTAATATGCAAATAAACCTCACTAGGAAGCTATTGTGCTGCACTAATAACACTACTAAACCGTATTTGTAGGCTGTAGTTAGCTTGTAGCCTGTAGCTAGTAGTCCTACTAGCTAGTATTAAAATGCCCACTGTCTAGGCATTTTGTAACCTCACTAGTACTGCTAGTTTTTTTGTTTTACCTACAAGTACTGCGTGTAAATTTTTATATATTTTTTTATCATACAAGCACAAAACAATGTTATAACAATAGAAGTCTTATGCAGTATGCATCACTATTGGCTGCTGAGGTTTGCTTACCACCTGAGAAACACACAGGCCACATGCTTCATATAATTTATTTTCTTATATAATCGTTTTAATTAAATGTATATATTGTTGTGTTTTGATATGAATATTTTGTTGCATTTCTTTACTTGTTGGATTTCTTATGATATTTATTATTATTTTTTTGTATGATGGTTCACTTCAGTTAACTCAATACAGGCTTCGGGTTGCTTTAGAAGTGCAATCAGAAGTTCAAAAATCTCAAGTTGGATCTGTGGCAAAAGGCAATGTGATAAAATGATGTTAACAAATGCCCTCATAAAGATTTTAGGAAATGTCAATCGTAGGGGAAAAGAGCGAAAGTGCCGCCAAGCCAAGCCCACTTGTTTGGGGGTGGGGTACTAAAGGCATGCTCAAAGTAAACTTTGCACTGCTTTGCCCAAATCGGTTGTATAAGCTGAAAGCAAAGCCCTCATGACTTGCAAATCTTTAGTCACCCACTGACTGAGAGGAAAATAAAACACACTTAATGCTTGAACCATGTGAAAATATGACCAAGGTGGAAGGTACTGTAAGTAAAAGTGCAAAGTTCCATAAGACACAATTGTAAGTGGGTAACAAGAGCGTGACAAGACCAAAGCATGCACAAAAAAAAAAAAAGACGAGAAAATAGACAAAAGCACAACAGCAAATGATTAGCTGGCATAATCTTACACCCCTATGTCTTGCTTTGATTACATAATGCTCCATAGTTGCCTGATAAAACAGCTTCCAGGATCGCATGCTCACACACACGCACACGCTTCAACTGGAAAAAGTTGCGAGTCGGTCTTCCACGTTTTTTTTTTTTTGTCGCTTTTGCTCGGAGGCGATGATTGTCAGGGTGTGGTTTTCCGCACTGGGGCTGCTGGCCGGGCTCTGTTGCTCCTTTCTGGGACCTGCCGAGGGGAGGAAGGTGCTGGTTATTCCAGTGGATGGTAGTCACTGGCTGAGCATGAAAATCTTGGTCAAGGAATTGACGCGTATAGGACACGATGTGGTGGTTTTGGTGCCTGAAAGCAGCCTGCTGATGAACAGCTCAGAAAGCTACAGGACTCAGGTCTACAAAGTGCCCTACAGCAAAGCTGATCTGGACCGATCGTTTAAGCAGCTCCAGGATAGCGTTTTGGTCAACGAGCCGTCATTCAACAATGTGTTTTTCAACGTGGAGCTTTTGGTTAACTTCACGACATTCCAGGAAAAAGGCTGTCGAAGTCTTCTCAACCATCAGGATTTGATGAGTCAGCTGAAGAATGAAGGCTTCGATCTGGTGCTGACGGACCCTTTCCTCCCGTGCGGCTCCATCCTGTCTCGTATCTTTGGCATTCCGGTGGTTTACTTCTTGCATGGACTCCCCTGCGAATTAGATTTGAAGGCTAACCAGTGCCCTGTTCCCTTGTCATACGTTCCCAAATTCTACTCCGGCAACACAGATGTCATGACCTTCCCGCAGAGGGTAAAAAACAACCTCTTGGCTTTGTTCGAGCTCTATTTGTGTCGCGTCATGTATGCAAAGTTTGATGAGCTGGTCAGCGAGTATGTGGAGGAAAGCATGACTTACATGAAACTGTTGAGCCACGGCGCTATTTGGCTCATGAGAAACGACTTTGTTTTGGATTGGCCCAAACCTGTGATGCCCAACATGGTTTTTATCGGCGGCATCAACTGCGCAAAGAAGCAGCCCCTTCCCGCGGTGAGTATTCCAACGACGTATCACATCTGGATTCACTTAAGGCATATTATGTAAGTTACAGCACGTGCTTCCTCTTTACAAGGTCAGGCTTAGTTGGACCTTCATTGGTGGCCAGTCAGCACCGGCAAGGCCCTAAATACAATCAAAAGCACCTCCTAAATTCTCATACTTGCTCCATGAAATTGTACACTATTCTCGAATGTGTCTAGTATGTGTAAATAATAACCAAACCATCCAAATGTAAGTGCTAACTTGGACTACTGTGTATTAGAAATAGGACTGGTTCTTAAACCTAGTGCTTTTCAACCGCAGTCCTCGAGTACCCCTATCCAGCCTGTTTTCCATGTTTCCCTTAGCAAACACAGGTGTTTCAAACAATCAGCTAATCAGCACACTATGAAAAAGGTTGGGTCAAAAATGGACTGATCCTCTACTTGGGTCGATTTGACCCAATTTTGAGTCAAGAAATGGCTCTTTCAGGGCAACTCATAAATATTGGTCAGATCCTTTACTTGGGTCAAAAAAATTGGGTCATTTTATATAAAATAACCCAGAAAGTTGGGTCATAGTGACCCATTAAGTGGATCGGTCCATTTTTTATCCATAATTGGGTTACTTTTGACCCAACCGTTTTTAAGAGCGCTTGCGAGCTCTGCATGACGCCTGATAACGATCCTCAGGTGTGTTGGCTGAGGGACAAATGGAAAACAGGCTGGACCAGGGTTGAGAACCACTGCTTTAACCAATCAGATTTCAAGTTTGTCCTCACAGGGGCCAGAGCGATGGCCCTCAATCACGCCTGCACACACCGCGTCAAAAACAGACACAACATAGTGTTTTTTGTTGTAAAACTTCACATCATGTTTATTGGGTTAATTATTTAATGTTAAACATTCCGGGTCAAATTGACCCAAATAAGAGTGAAAAAATTGATTTTTATTATTTTATTTTATTTTTTATTTTTTTGCTATGTCTGTCAGATTGACAGACAATTAAAATGGTTATGCTTTTGTAACATTAAACATAGCCTGGGTCAAATTGACCCAAATTATAGTTGAAGATACAAATGCATAGTTGTTGTTGTTGTTTTTTTTTTGCTATGAAACTTCTCATTAGATAAAATGGTTCACTTTGCCAAATTTTCAATTAAAATGGTTACTAACATTTATCAGAATGCTTTTGGAATATTAAACATATCCCGGGTCAGATTGACCCATTTTAAACTCTGTCAAATTAACCGACAATTAAAATGGTCCATTATTACATATTTGCACAGAAAACTATTAATCATGAGCAATAATTGATTGATTTTTATTTGGTGAAACCAAATTTGTTGGCACCGTCATCGGGGCGCTGTTGGAACACTAAACAAAGCCCAGGTCAAATGGACCCATTTCAAATTTAAACAAGTACAAGCATTAGTATATCCTGATGGAACATGTTAAAATGGTTAATGTGAAATATTTACAATGAAAGTGGCTCATGTTTATTGGGAAGCGCATTTTATCATTAAATATAGCCTGGGTCAAATTGACCCAGGAACATTATTGCTGTTCTTGTTAAATTATCAAAATGTGGAATTATAATCACTCTACATTCACTTCATTTATTGATTTTATTTTTATTTTTTTAATAAAACAAGTATAAAGTACATGCGCCATGTAGATTAGCAAAACTTCAGATGTGGTGCAGTTCTTTGACCCATGCCTCGGCCCAAACATAACACTTAATTACAACTGTTTGAGTAGTTAATCAAATCAGAGCTAACCATTTGGAAACCTACAGTATAGGATTATTCGGGATTAAGGGATTTCTTCTATAATCTTGTTTGCATGTTTATCAGATCAAAATTCTGTTAGAAAAACATTTTGTTCCCCCTCCCGTCTTGCAACATATGTGAAACCTGCCCCATTTGAAGTAAACATTTGGACATTGGCCAGTGTGGCAGGGATTCTAAGTAAAAGTACATTGACTCGAACCCGCTGTCTGCTCATGTTGAACCTGAAATACGGCAGCCATGTTTGCAAAACACACTTGTTCTACGTCTAACGTTCCGACAATAATGCCTTGCTCGATCCTGGCAGGATTTGGAGGAGTTTGTGGAAGGCTCCGGGGAGCATGGCTTTATTATCTTTACCCTGGGCTCCATGGTATCCAATATGCCGGAGAAGAAAGCACAACAATTCATCGAGGCCTTTCGGCAGATTCCACAGAGGGTAACGGCAACAATAAATGATATTTTCACACTACATATTGAAATTTTACATACAGTGAATGCATGTGTGTTTTTTCAGGTTGTGTGGAGATACACTGGAGCTGAACAGAAGAATATGCCCAAAAATGTTAAACTGATGAAGTGGTTACCTCAGAATGATCTTTTAGGTGTGTTTGGTTAAATAGTCAAAATTATGCAGACTAGTAATAGAGCGCATTTTTGACGACAATTTAAAATAGTCATATTTTTTATTAAATTTTTCAATTTTATTTCTTGTCAGATATTTTACACTACAATGTGTCTTGAGCTATAAAGTGAATTCCTTCTTTAACATTGTACTTGATGATGCTCCTCAGCTCACCCCAAGGCAAAAGCGTTCCTCACCCATGGAGGGACCCACGGAATCTATGAAAGCCTCTGCAACGCCGTTCCCATGCTCATGTTCCCACTGTTTGGGGACCAGCCGGACAACGTTCACCGCATGGTGAGTCGCGGCGTTGCCGAGACGCTCGGCATGTACGGCGTGACCACGGACAAACTGCTGGTGGCTCTGGATAATATTATCAACAACAAAAGGTAAGGCGATGCTGATGTGGATTGGTTGAGAGTAACCAAAATCTGCGACCACCAGAGATTCTGATGTTGACAGTTGAGATGTGTTCATAACAGTAGTTTGTCGTGTCAACATGGGGTAAAAATAGAAACACTGCTGAAGCTGTACAATGTGCATCTTGACCAATAATATTTGAAAAATGTACATAATTCACAAAAAAAAAAGAAGTTATATTGGGATTTAGAATAACATTTTGTAAAATACCACATTCCAGTAGTGAATTTAGTTTTCCATTTTTAGTGGCCATCAGTGACATATTCATCAATACAATACACTACTCATTGACTTTCAACTAATATGTAATTGCTTGCGTGCAGTTACAAAGAGAAGATGGTGAAATTGTCCGCGATACACCTGGACCGCCCCGTGCAGCCTTTGGACCTGGCAGTTTTCTGGACTGAGTTTGTGATGAGACACAAAGGAGCCGCACATCTACGTGTAGCTGCACACGATCTGAACTGGTTCCAATACCACAGCCTGGATGTCATTGGCTTCCTGTTCACTGTGGTTGTCGCTGCACTGTGGCTGACTCTCAAATGCTGCTTGTTCTGCACCCGCAAGTGTTGCAAAAAGAGGACCGCCAAGAGGAAATCAGAGTAAAAACTCTGGCATGGATGTAAAAGTTGTATAATGATTGTAATGGATGTTGGTGTGTGCCCTGTATGCGCGCAGAGAAAATTTTAAGAGGATCTCTAAAGAATGTACTGCAACTATTTTTGACTAAATGCTAAAGCTAAGCTAAATCTGCTTTTGTATATTTTTGTTTTGCTGAACAGTTTCTATTGTCAACTGTAGAAGAGATTGATTAAAAGAAAAAAATCAGTGATAGGCTCAATTCCTACATTTATAGTCAAAGTTAAAGCTTTAAAGCTTTAACCTTGACATCAACTCTTTTTCCCTTTTTTTTTAGAGAGGGGCAATATATTCCGAGAAAAAACTCCCAATATTTGCAACATTATACAGTGGAAAATTTACGAGAAATAAACTCGGATAATTGAGACATTATAAAGTGGCAAATTTGTGAGACGACACGACACCGCAATCCCTGCTAAAGCAATTACTATCTCCTTCGAAAACCTAACTGAAAAGTATATAATTTAACGAGTTCTTCCATTTTAGGCGTTTTGCACTTGGGAATTGTGACTTGGCACACAAAGTAGGCTATTTCTTTTGGGGGGTTTTCTCGCTTATCTACGAGTTTATTTCTCACAAATTTGCCACTTTATAATGTCACAAATATATATATATATATATATATATATATATATATATATATATATATATAAAAATCTTAAATTTACAGTAATATACCTTAAAATGCTATTATACATTTAAACATAAAATAAACACATTACATTTTTAATTAATTAATTTAAAATTAAAATGTACTTTCTAGCATTTTTCCAATTAAGCATCTCTGTGTCTCTGTATATTAATGAGGCATAGTTTGTTGGAAAACTAATGGATTGGTAAACAATTTTTGGACGATTAATATGAGTTAAATGTAATCTCACGCTCTGCTAACACCTCCCTCCCATTAATTTCCTGTGTGTGTGTTGGGGGGGTTGTTGATGACTAAGAGTGTCTGTCTTTCGAAATGAGTTTAATCTGTCAGTGTTCCACCTGCACATCAGTCATGATGCGTTTTTATTGCGCCATATTTGTCCTTCATCAGATTTCCTGGTTTGCAGGTAAATTTAAATTTCAGTCTCTCTTTATTCATTTCTATGAAGTACAGTACAAATGTTAAAGGGGGGGGGGCAATGGAATCTGCATATCAATTTCATTCTCTTTCTTCATATCAGAGGCAACAGGGAGCAGCATAGTAGGCGGTAAGGTTGCAAAGGCTCATTCCAAACCCTACATGGCATCACTGCAGGTCCGCGGAGGTCATGTATGTGGCGGGATACTAATTCGTAAGGACTTTGTTCTGACTGCGGCCCACTGCAAGTGAGTTGGTATCCTGGCACCAATTTTAAAATGTCTCCTCCGACCAGGCATTTTTGAGCTCACATTTCCTTCTGAAGTGTAAACATAAACTTGGGTTTGATTTTGCTGTCCTGGAACACATTCACTTGTATCAAGACACATATTGTTCGTCTTGGTTATTAATTAAACGTTTGTTTGTTCCTTTGGTTGTCAGGTATGAGGCACTGACAGTCATACTCGGGGCACACAACATAAGCAAGCAGGAGAAAAGCCAGCAACGGATCAAGGTGGCCAAGTTTTATCCTCATTCAAAATATGATGGAAAGTACAACAACGACATTATGCTACTTAAGGTAAACAGAATAAGTCTTAGCCTACGTGTAAAATATCATTTTCACACCGTTAAAAGCAGTGACAATCAAAATGTAGAACGAGGGCTCCCTCTAGTGGTACTTACCCGAATCACTGAATTAAATGTTCAAGTTGCATGTTTCAGTGACTGTCTTTTTACTTTAATCCAGCCCATTAAATTTACAGTATTTTACTTTTAAGTACAACATTTTTTATTTATCTTATTGTATGTCATAGGTAGTAATTACATAAATATCACATAGTCCAACAAAGCTTTTTTTAAATATATATATATTTCATTTAATGTAAAGTCGTGTTAGAGGTATATGGACACAGCATTTTTTTAAGTGGCACTTGGTGTAAAAAGTTTGAAAACCACCAGTTTGAAGCATTCAAATGCGAAGTAGCTGGGGTGAAAGTGCGAAAACTGCAGTCTACAAGATTGTGCCACACAGTGACAACAGACAACAATGATCAATTGTCATACTTTGCTCTTTTACAGTTGGAACGTGATGCACAACTCAACAGTTATGTCAAAGTGATTGCATTGCCCAAGAAGAATGAGAAGAAGATCCCAGCCAATACGAGCTGCACTTCAGCTGGCTGGGGCCAAATTGTAGGAGGAAGTAAGGGGGGGCCCACTTCAGATGTACTGAAGGAGGCCACCGAGAAGACAGAATCCAACTTTAAATGCAAACAAATTTGGCAAGACTACTTTCAGTCAGATCACATGATATGCACCAGGCCTGATAAGAAGGGAGGGGTTTGTTGGGTAATGCAGACATCTATCACAAATTACCACACAGTTTACTCACCAACAAATCATGATAATCTTTCTAATCAATTTCCAAGGGGGATTCTGGAGGACCATTAATCTGCAAGGGCAAGCCTCAAGGAATAACAGCCTTCGTTTACCAAGATGACTGCAGCGATCGCAAGCATCCGCATGTCTTCACTAAAATCCACCACTTCCTTCCCTGGATTCAGGAAGTGATGTGGGGGAATGTTGCTGCATGAGCACATTGTAATATTTGTTTACTTGTGAAATGCTTACTAGATGGCATGTTAACATAATAGCTCTTAGTTTTTGGAAAAGCACAGATTTTCCACATCTCCCAGTATTGTCTGCTTACTCGATAAATAGGATAAATAATATGCGTTGTCAGCTGTGCGGCCTAAAATAGATGTCTACTTTTCCAATGGGGTAGATGCCACGGACTTCCGGGTTTTAAACATCAGCCGTGTGGAACTGCTGGCTGCGTTTCACACTCAAAACATCTTCTACACCATTCAAAACAATTCTTGTGATTTTTAGTGAAAAAAAAAATCATAAACTGTAAAAAAAATAGAACATTGGATATCTTTTTTGTGTCATTTCCAGACAAAAATGTTTAAAAGTTGCCTGGAGCATGTTGACTTTTTTTTTTTATAGCCTACATTCAGAATGATTTTCAATCTTTAAAATAAATGTGCCATTTAAGGACAAATATGCTTTTCTAAACTAAAAAAAAAAGTATACATCTGGTTTAATTTTGTCAATAGGGTTTATTGAGCACACATATAGGATGACACATTTTTAATGATTTTTAGCATTAAACAGCTATTTCCATCACAAGACAGTGTGCATGTTTAACAGGTTTACACATAGAATTTAATTAAAATTATTGTTATCGTGTAAAAGTATTTGTACAAACAATAAATGAAAGTGAAAATATGTTGACAGCGATGGATAGAGAGAGGTGTGCGGAAAATCAGAGTTCGTAAAAGTTGGACAACAAACTGCGTTGTCAGTCATAATGCAAACTCTTGAAGTTGAAGCGCTTTCGGTCTGTGAAGCCTGTCATCTGCGAAAACACATAAGACGCTTTTATACTTCAAGACTTTGTTTTCTTTCTTTTTGACCAGCAGAAATAAAGACTTTCAAAAGCACGACTCACCTGACTTGGATCTCTTGTGAAATATCTTTTTTCAATCACCTGTGTGCAAATACAGTATAAGCATTTATTACATCACAAATGCAGTGTTGGTTTCTGGTATGTGCAGTATGTGCGGGCCCACAGGGTGTCATTGCTGGGGGAACGGCAAGACCGCCGGGGGGGAGGAAAAAATGCTGTGTGAAATCGTTTTTTATTGTGTAACGCATGCCATGTTAAAAATGTACGTTTGTATGGGGAATTTGCACCCCCTGGTGGTCACTTTCTGCAGAAGAGATGCCTTTTCAAAGTTTAAAAAAACAAACCTCACAAGTTAGTTACAGTTAAATTGATTTACTTTCTGCTTAGTTTAGATGACCAATAGGGGGAGATTTAATAATAAATGGGTTTTAGTCAATCTCACCTTGTCAAAGAATCTGCTAAGCTTCACTGCATTGGACGTGCCTGCAGCCAAGTATCTCAGATTGGTGCAGTCCTGGAGAAACAAAGCACACTTTTCATACGCAAACACTTGGAGATGGTAGATCTAGACCAGCTGGATAGGGGCTCTCGAGGACCGAACTTGAGCACCCCTGATCGAGATCTTGTTTGTCTATAAACACACGAGATGGTTGGCATGCACAACCACTAGGGGTCGCCAGAGCGTTTGAGTTGTCACAGTCGCAAGCTATTGCAGATCTAAAAGCAGGTTAAGGAATTAAAAAACGTTGATTTACGAGATTGATCTCCTCCGCATTGAAGTCCTCGGATAAAAAGGCTGTCCGTGTGAGAACCTCACTGCGTTTATTCTCGGGAATCTGGTCAAACTTGGTGCCGATGAGCAGCAACGGCACTGGGTTCTCTGCAAACTGTTCACGGTCATAGTCACTGCAAGAAATAATATAGTATCACTTAAACCAGTGTTTGTCATCCTTTTTTTTTTAGGTTGGGAAGTACTGGTGAATAAAAATGCATACCCATTCGAGACAATGACCCCCGTTGGAGAGGAATCTTTGTTTAAAGCTTCCAGTGACCAGCGATAGAGGTTCTGAGAGGATTTCTTATTCGTCAGATCGTGCACCAAAATAATTCCTGAAATGATGAGAGGTTAAACTAACAAAGACAAACCATGGCTCTTTGTGTACTACAAATTTTGTAGTGACATGGGTGCAACCGTACCGTTGACTGAATTGTAAAAGACAGCTCTGGTGCTTTTGATACTGCTGGCACTGCCGACCGAGCCACCGACATCCCATAGTTCAATATAGTATGTCTTCTCCTCTGGGGTTCCCTCTTTATAGTCTTGGACCTGAGTTGCAAAATTCACAGGGCATTTAATCTAATTATTCAAATACAAAATAGACGGTTACCAAAACCAGCAGCGTTATTTGTTTTATTCTCAATTAAAGGTCAGCTTACCCGTACATCTACCGAGCATCCAACAGTCCATGACGGATTTCCTAAAACTTGGTTCTGACACAAAAGATGTACTAAGGAGGACTTTCCTACACCTGTGGACAGACAGAGCAGAATGTATAACAATGAAGAATTGAATGGAATTAATAACACCTCCTTGAAAAATAATACAAAGATGGAAACCAAGTTGTAGTACTATCACTATTAAAGTCAGCACATCCACATTAAATATATGTAAATAATGAAATATGTTTCTGCAATTCCGAGGTTTAGCATGCATTACTATTCTACAGCGTCACTTTTTGCCTTGCATTTAAACATACTAGTAGTAGTAGTACAGGCTCCATCATGTCAAGCTGCGAAAGTTTATAAACTATTGCGGCACAGAAAGGCATTATAAAATATATAAATGCATTGCCTTGAATATTACGTTACTCAAAAAGGACGTACTTACCGGAATCGCCTAAAACTAACACCTTTACTCTATCAAGAGAAGCCATGGTCTGACACTCATAGCTGACTGTGGCGTCCCGGAAGAAAACATCATAAGACCCGCCCATGTTTGATATACTTTAATACCATTGGTCATTTACGAACCTTACGTCTCAACATTATACCTTCTCATTGGCTTAACACACTCACATCAGCCAATTGGAATTTGTAAAAATCGTTTTCTTCCGGCCTTGCGGTCTCTTTCCGGAGTAGCTGCTCAAATTAGGAACGGGAGCATGCTAGCATACTTCGCCGGTGACAAACCTGAAAAACTTAATGTATGTTTTATTCAGAAGATGTGTTTTCTATGAAGTGAGGAGGAAGGCGGAGGACAGATTTTTTTGTCCCTTCAGAATATAACGGAGAAGCAGGTAAATTGAACACTTTGAGAGAGAACAAAATCAGCAGTGCTTCCCACTTAGGTGCTATCTTTTAACATCGTTTAATTTCCCTTGACGTTTGAGTGTAAGCTACCTAAATAATGTGGCTATGTAAAAGATTTGCAGGGTTATATATATATATATATATATATATATATATATATATATATATATATATATATATATATATAGCCTTTTTTATTTATTTATTTAAATAACTAATAAAAAAAGATGATTAATCACCCTGGACTGTGTTGCATTAATTTGAAGCCAATACGATCAAATTAAATGCTCCTCATAGTGGACAATACAGATCGTGTATTGTAGATCAATTCTATCAATGACACGCAAGGATATGTTGCAAGGTGTTACTAGGGCTTTTCTTCTTTAAAAAGAAAAAACCCAACAACACCACATGGCATTGGTATGTACATAACAAATTTAGAATAAAAATATAATCTCTGTCCCCAATCATTTGTCCCCACAGCACAAGATGATAGAACCAGAACTCTTGACTGAGGTTCCCGCTGCATTGAAGCGTCTCGCCAAGATGGTGGTGAGGGGTTTCTACGGGGTGGAACACGCCTTGGCCCTAGATGTGCTCATCCGCAACCCGTGCGTCCGCGAGGAGGACATGTTGGAGCTGCTCAAATTTGACCGGAAACAACTGCGCTCCGTACTCAACACACTGAAAGCTGACAAGTTTGTCAAGTGTCGGATGAGAGTGGAGACCGCTCCGGATGGCAAGACGACCCGACACAACTACTATTTCATCAATTACAGGTGATACGTCGCTACATGTTGTACATTGGAGTGGAGTTGTGATTCTACTTCCTGAAAAAGCCATTCAGACTTTTATTTTGTATGTTGTATTTTATATGTATGATCAGGGTTCTTGTGAACGTGGTCAAGTACAAACTGGATCACATGAGACGGCGTATAGAGACGGATGAACGCGACTCCACCAACCGAGCCTCATTCCGATGTCCCTGCTGCTTCTCCACTTTCACTGATCTTGAAGCCAATCAACTGTTTGACCCCATGACAGGTAAACTATCATTTATTTCCCTCAAGTGGGTCTTTTTTTTTGGTATGTTACACAAAAAAGCTACATAACTAATTTCCACAAAGAATGATTTATTTTATTGTAACAATCGGTGTTCAGATTTGTAATTATGTTTCCTTTCCACAAAAGGCTATTTATGGTGTGGCTATATTTATATAGTTTTCTCCAGCACCAGTTTTCACATTGCCTGAAACAGACCATGCACGAAATGTCATCAAAATGTGTGATTTTTGTACCCCGATTTGATTATCTGGTGCATCTTCTTTAGGTTGGGCATATTTTCAACTACACTTCTTTAACTGACACACACAGTCAAAGTAATATAATTTACTTTCATGGCCACAATTCATTTTCTATATACATTGCATTTTACTGTGTGGATAATGCAGCGGTGCATTCTTTTTTTTGGCCAGTGGAGGCCCTCCTAAGGTAGCAACTGCTTATTTCAAGTTCTCTAGCATGATGTTCATTTTGCATCGCATCCTTTTTGGGAAAAATATGAAAAATGTAAGTTTTGTTTATTAGTAAGTCGAAATTCCAGGTGCTCTGTACCCCAAGTAGAATTTCATAATTTAAACTTGTCATTGTGCCTGGACTGGTGTGATAATGTGACACCCGTCTGTCTTCAATTACAGTGACTCACTCACCTGTGGTGTCACTACAGCTGTGTCTATGAGAACAGAAACCATAACTTGATAATATTGCATATTTTAAGCTACTTTATTGTAGGTGTATTCTAGGGGTGTGAATTGCCTAGTACCTTTCGATTCGTATCACGATTCATAGGTCATGATTCGATTCGATGCCGATTAATCCCGATACAAATCTATAAATTGATATTTGCGATTTATTTTTTTAATTTTTTTTACTCAAATTTAGAAAATACTAATCAGTAAACTTGTACATGTACACTGTAAGATTTGTATGAAAATGTATTTATTTATCTGAAAATTCAGGCTTATAACTGAGCCACTGCATTTAACAAACAGGTTGCAGTCTGTTTCATGTTCGAACAGCACTGAAATAAAATATTATGGCTTAATGTTCCATTAATATAACATTCTTCCATGCTTAATGTGTGCATCCTGACCCTAAAGTAAGACGTTTTGTTGAATATTCCCATAAAAAATGGATGTTTAAAAATCGATTCGGCCGCATATTGAATCGATGCGAGAATCGTGCGCCATAATATCGCGATATATTGCCGAATCGATTTTTTTCCAACACCCCTAGTGTATTCATTGGTTGATGTAAAGCAAGACAACATTGATAGAAAGGTATAAATATATTGCTTCTTTGAATGATACATTTATTGTATCACATTTCTGGTTTAAGTCTCCTTTTCACTGACTGAAAGTCAGACATTAGTTGAGGTCAAACGCTTGCAATGGAATTGCGGTCGGGATGGCTTTTGCGGGTGTGTTTTACGCAAACAGCAACACTCAAAGTAGACTCTGGGTTTGTGCTAACGCTGGAACAGTTCCCATTATTGACAGTGAAACCAGCGAGGGAAGCAGATGGCCTCTTACAGGAAGCAGAGGATGTGTACACAAGGTCCCAAACCCCTCAGCCGTCATATCACCCCCCCACCCCCCCTTGAGGAAAAGAGATGCACAGTGGAATAAAACGATAACGCTTACCTTTTTGAGGGGAAACCGTCTGCGGTGTCATGAAAGCGGAATGTTATTCAAATGGATTTGAAATGTGTGCGCTCCACAGCAGTGTGCAACACAGTGTAACTCGCCGTCTTAATTTAACAAGAGGACAGCGGCATAAGCACAGCAACGGAGGGCATCTAGCAGTTCATCTTGGCATGTGGTTAATTACACAAACAAATGCTTTGAGAGGAGGCACGGCTTGTGTTTATTCCATTCCAATCAGCAGACTGCACTTTGTCTAGTTCTACTTTTTTTTTAAGTACTGTTACGTAAGTATTGGTAAGTATCTGTATTCAGTATCGGAGTCAAAAATGGAACATTACATATAGTGATGAGATGATGATACCTCAAGGAGTGTATTGACACATTACACAAACTGTATTGACACTGTGTTGGTCACTCAATAGTGATCTCTGCTGTACATCTAAAATCATTGCAGATAAACAAAATGAAAGTAAGGTGGTAAAACGTGCATGCTGTAAACCTTAATATTAGCTTATGAATTTATATTTATAAAATAAATTTAATACATTTTATTTATTCACTTGCTAGTCTTTTACTTAAAATATGATCTCATCTTTGTATAATTTCAGTTGGTCCATTTGCTTGCTGAGTTAAGTTGTTTATTAGATGCTCATATGAGTTGGCTTGTAAAATATAGCAAATTTGTATGTAATATAATAAAAGTTAAAATGTTTAACTTCTGTATGGGATTTTGTTAAAAGTTTTAAACCATATTTAATAACGCACTAAAAACAGATTCTGTCATACATTTTTATTGAGAAACAAAAGTTTTTGAAGTGTGATTGCTCCAAGGCGAGTAGACACATTTAATTTAAAAAAATAACAGTAAACAATGCCCAAAGTGGGGAAAGATTTACCTTATGTGGCGTCAAAAGATCAAAATGATTCCAGACTTGTGAAAATTTTCTAGAAGGATCCATGAGTGGAAGCAAACAAAAATTCAACAGGCACAGGTACAGGTCAATTTACAGCAACAGCAAACAGTTTAATCTCCATCCAACAAAAACGCAACATGTTGATACAGTTTGTCTACCGATAAATACAATTTGGCGCGGCACATCCAAACGACACACTTCCTGTATCGGTCACGTGATTTTTTTATTAAAGCGATACGCGCCGATACGGGGTTTCACACTTGCGCACTCGGCACAGTGCTGTTCGTCCCATCACTAATTACATACCATATAGAAATGTACTTTTTAGGGGTTTATAGTCAACAGTCGCTATTTATCCGGACGGCCCTCTTTCACACAGGTACATTCCGTTGCACATTCTGTCAGACGGAGGTCGAAGAAGATGAGTCCGTGTGCCCCGATGCCAGGACACTGGTGGCGCGATTTAATGAACAGATCGAGCCCATATATGTGCTGCTACGCGAGACCGAGGACGTCAACTTGTCTCACGACTTGCTGGAACCCGAGCCCACGGAGATCCCCGCCCTAAAGCAGAGGTCAGTTTCTGCCAGGTTTGACTTCAACTCAGCAAAAAAAAAAAAAAAACAATAACCCGGGATCTGTTTTCCAGCCGGGAGCGCAATGCAGCGGCGGCTGCAAACGCTGCAAGCGGGCCGCACCGGGAAGCCTGGTCCAACAAGGGCTCAACTTATGCTGACCTTTACACCCAGAATGTTGTCATCAATATGGAGGATCGGGATGAGCAACAAAAGCAAGCGAGTGAGGGCGCCGCATCCAAGGACAGGCCCGTCTGGTTGACCCAGAGCACAGTGAAGGGTGCCTACAATGAGACGGAGATGATAAAGAACCGTAAGTGTGCTTTTTCCTCATTCGTCAATCAGAGATTAAAAAATATATATATATTTTTAAACCATATTCTGAAATAACATTTGGTCAAATTACCTTTAATATTTGGATAAGTCAACCCATTAAATCGCCCGATATTAGCTATTTTAAAATAGCCAAAAATCTGCACATTTTTGACCTTTTAAAATGTATTTATTTATTTTACATATTAACACGTTACAACATAAGACAATGATCACAGTTTTTAAACATCCCTTGACAAAATATAAGATTTTAAATTAATCGGCCATCAAAATTTTATTTTGCCAAATATCAAAATCAGCATAGTTAATCCAAATTAAAGGGATTACGCCACGGTATTTTAAGCCTTTCCACAGTTAACTATAGTCATAATTATGATGAAATCTGACCTTTGACACCATGGCGATGTCATTTTTAATGAAATATTAGGTGTTATGCTGGCTGGGGAAGTAAAACACCCGGTTCAGTAAAACCCCGCCTCTCCCCGTGCGCTTGCCGCGCCCCCGGAGAGTCGGCTGCAGTCTGCCGTTGGGGCTTTGCGTTTGAAAACTTTGCTGATGTTTTTGGTGAGGAATTAGCATTTTAACATGGCTAATAGTAGTGATGGACAAATGAAGCTTCATGAAGCACTTGTGATATTTTTTGACTCCTCTAGATGGCACTCTTGGATTCAAGATGCATTGCAAATGTGATCAATAATCATTGCGCTAGCCTTCATCTCTAAACCAAGAGCACCATCTAGAGGAGTAAAAAATATCGCAAGTGCTTCATGAAGCTTCATTTTCCCATCACTAGCTAAAAGCTCCAAAAAGTTGATTTTTCACGTTGCTGTCCCTTTAAATTGAAATGTCAATTATTACACTACACAATTACAAAATCGTCATAATAAAAAAAAAAAGATTATTCATACTAATTTTGAGTTTTAAATGACTAATCCATTTTGTGTGGTCCAAAAGCAACTTGCATAATTATAGTGTTTCAAAGAAGTTTATTTGTCTTTGTTTTTTACATGTTAAACATTTTTTCTTGTTTTGTACTAAAAAAACAAACAAATGATTGTCCCAATCGTGATTTCAATTATTACCAAATTAATCGTGATTTTCTTCATAATCGAGCAGCCCTATGGCATAGGATAAAAACGAAAACATATTGGTTGGGCTCCAGTTATTATGATTTCAATAGCAATGAATGATATTGGCTCCTCATGTTGGTGACTCTACCCTGCATATTTGTGATCTACAAAATGATATTAGCTGATTTTTCACGTTAGCTATTTTTTTGTGCCTTTCAAATATAAAAGTCTTGCTTTGGCGCCATCTTGTGGTATGGAGGGAATCATGTTGAAGTGGGAAGCTTCGATTAGACAGGCCGTCTTCTAAAAGTAGTGCTTTGTGACATCAATGGACAGTTATTAACCTTTTTAATGGATTTTCATTTTTTTGCGGCTGTGCCGGGTCCCTAACTCTGTACAGTGTATTCGTATTACTCATCTCTCACGATCGAACCTTAAACCGAATCCGCTCTGCCCCTCTGACATTTCCACAATCACCTAAAAATTCTTGTTTCTTGTTTGGTTGCCATGGAAGCATATCTGTGGTCCAAGCATGTTATCTCTTTCCGTCAGTGCCCTTCACTTGAGCTATTCTAGCTATTGACGTTCAACAGGCAAGGGCGTGCAGCAATCAAGCAAGGGCAGATTTCTTTTAAATTGAATCATAATTGCTTGATTTGAAATATTCATAGGCTTGGTTAATCTTCTAAATGAGCCAGCTTTAACTATTAATTTCAGTGAGTATTTTAGTTTCAGATTACTTTTAAGAAATGAATAGCTATGGCGTATTTTAAAAATAATTTTCTTTTTTTTAATTTTTTTATTTATTTATTTTTATTATTATTATTTTTTTATTATTATTTTTTTTCTGGAAAGTATTGTTCATTCGGTAATTTAACAATTTGACATGTCATCATCATTGCTCTCTTTTTTTTCTTTAAGTATTACAATTACTTTAAGAAATGAATAGCTATGGCATATTTTAAAAATAATTTTCTTTAAAAAAAATGTTTTTTTTTAAATTTTTATTATTATTATTTTTATTATATATATTTTTTTTTTCTGGAAAGCTCAGTATTGTTCATTCGGTAATTTTACCGATTTGACATGTCATCATCATTGCTCTCTTTTTTTTCTTTAAAACCCGTGGGCAGTATTTTATTTTGAAATGGCTTGGTCAGAACCAACAAAAAGCCCAAAGATGGTCACAATAACGCCAAGGGGTTAAAAATAATAATAATAATAATAATTTTCTCTTACAGGGGGAGACCTTGCAACCGGGATCCAGGATGGCGCAGGTCATCCCGGAGCCGGCCAGTCCGATGAAAACGAGGAGGTGATGCGGGCCCTGCTCATCCACGAGAAGCGAGCCGTGGCAGGGCCCGGCGGAGGCGGGGCTAACGCCGCCGCCAGGGGCCTGGCGTCCGCCTCGGCCAACGCCAGCGACTCGGAGAGCGACACCAGCGAATCGGACGAAGAGGCGCCCTCCGCTCCTCCCCCTCACGTAGCCGCCGCCGCCGCTGCCGCTCCTCGGCGGCTTGCGGAGGAGGAAGAGGAGGATGACGATGACTTTGAGGAGGTGGGAGATGAGCCAACCGTGATGGTGGGAGGCCGGCCATTCTCTTATGGAGAAGTGAGCCAGAGGCCGGAGCTGGTAGAGCAGATGTCCGCACAGGAGAAGGAAGCCTACATTGAAATGGGGCAGAAACTCTTCCAGGACATGTATTTTTGAATTCTTAGCAAAATGCTGCCTACCAAGTAATTCCACTCAATATTAAGGTCAAAGTGGACACACATGCTTTGTCAGTGTTGCCTCACAGGTCACTCTGTGTACAGTGTTCATTCCCAAGTTCTAAAATCGTGCAAGCTAGCTATCTCCATTTTGTGCCAATGGGTTTTCTTTAGCTGTTAGTTTAAACAGCTGTTGATAAAAAAAAAATTGGGGGGTCGGGGGGGGGGGATTAATACAGTCGTTTTCTTTAACACAAATAAAACTGTCATCAATGCTATGTATGGTGGATCTATGAAGAGTGAAACTATCTCAATAAGAAGAGAAAATGTGTTGTGACATTTCAGTCTGAAATACATTTTTTTTTTACCCTTTATTCAACCTGTGCTCTTTTTCTTGTAAAACATTTCAAATTGTACAAGGCTTGATTTGACTTTGAGCCAACCAAGTCTGCGCTTATTTCAACGCGCTTTTTCATTTTGCCAGTCCCAGCATGTGTAAATGTCAACAGTCAATGTAGTCGGACTCAAAAGTTGTGGGCTTTTGCAGGGATGTTGCAAAAAAGGGCACTGCTAAAATAGATTCTTAAATGTCCTCAAGGTCATCAACATCTCCAATTCTTTCATACTTTTTATCTTTGGAGGTGTTGGGATAGGATTAGGGTCAGGGCAGCAATGGGTTTATTAAAAATTGGGACTGGGTTGAGGGGTTAGGGCTTCTAAATAGGATTTCTTAGCTCTTTGACTGCCAGACGTTTTCAGAAACGCCAGTGCCAGCCAATTTAAGCATTTTGACTGATCTTTCAAGGTCCACAGAAAATTATGTGTTTGGACTATGGAAACACACATACTACCAAATGAAAGATTGGACTCTCATCTTTCATCAGAAAAAAAAGTTTGTTTCTACCTTATTCCGTTTTTCAGTAATCAACAATAGAAAATGGTTAGTTTCACCTCTGTTTTGAAACAAACGTCTTTTAACGTCTTTGGCACTCCTCCATAGGATTTTACTAAACGTTATTTAACGTTTTTGGCAGTCAAAGAGTTAGTAGGGCTACATTTTCAAAATCAGGTATCAATGTCGGGTTAGGGTTTGGAAGTAGGATTAGAGTTTCAAAGTATGGTTTAAAATTAGGGTTAGGGCTTCAAAGTAGGATTTCCTCGTTTCAAATAGAGTTTCAAAATTTAGGGCAATGATGTCGGGTTAGAGTTTTAATGTAGGCTTTTCAAATTCACAACCATCGTCTCAACCAAACCTGACATTCACCACCATACTCAACCTAAACCCTGCTTTCTAAACCATACTTTGAAACCCTAATCCTGCTCCTAAAACTTTATTTAAAACCCTAATCCTGCTTTTTATGCCTACTCTAATCCATCATTGAAACTGTAGCCTTTTAAACCCGATTTGGAAACCTTCATTTTAAACCTTATCCTAATTAAAATGCGAATTTCCACTTCTTTGCCTTATCCGGGTTCAAATGTCAAGCTCTGCAGAGGAACTTGCTGAGGTCGGGGGGGCACCTCCAGAGGGGGAAGCCCTCCTATCCCATATATCCTTTTTAAATCAGAGGATGGACACCTGTAGGGCAGAGCCTCAAAGGTCAGGAAGAAAACGGGATTCGGCCTCATTAAAACAACCCCCGCCCTTCAGGGACGGTGCAATTAAAAACCCAATCCCACGCTGTGCCATTGATCTGGCGAGGCGAGCACGAGAGAGGAAAAAAAATGTGCGGGGGGGTTTACAAAGTGAACGCGATTCAACAAGGAAAGCGTAACGCAGGTGTAAAACCGAAAAAGGCCGTGTGCTCCGTTAAGGTGATGATGGATTACGGTGGTCTATATTTATTTTTGGTTTATCTTAATTATGTTTGTGACAATCATGGAGTGGATTAACGTTGACATCCAGAGGACGGAGGGTGGCATGTGTTTGTTTTGCGGCGGGTTGGGAAAATGATGAACGCTCCGCAGGGTTGACCCGAGAAGATTACATAAGGATTGATTGATCGGGGGTGTCGCTGTCACTCTTCATCCAATAAAGCCTGAAGATGAAGCGCTTAATGATCGAGCCGGATCGTGTGTCTGCCTCGCTAGTTGCTTTCCCCGACGACCCTTTTAGCATTCTGAGAGCTCTTTAAAGATTTAATCCATCCACCTGCATCCTCTTCGGAAGGTGTGTTTGCATTTTTGTAACCGTGTCTTCTATCATCAACGGCGCAATTTCACCTTTCCAGACTGCATCAAATTGAATATTCAGGGGCATTGAAATTTTTACGTAGATGTAAAAAAAAAAAAATGACATTTTGGATGTCTAATGACAGCACTGCCGATTTTCTCTTTGGCCAGATATCGAATGCCGCCCTGAGAAATCGTACTGATTAATTTCCTCCATATCAGACGCCTAATTATTTTGGAGTAGACACTCGACCATAAATTAACTCTGATTACTGATTTTGAAGCTTTAATTTGTGGTATGCTCCCCATTACTCGTGGATACGATTGGAATTATTGACATCGATGTTAAATGATGTGTAAACTGAAAATCTTTTTTTTTTTTTTTTTTTTTTTTTATAAAGGCGTGCTGGAAAGTAATGACAAAGCTGTGATTACAGTGCATTGTGAAACCTATGAAATATTACCTTAAATCCCTGTTATCAATTACCTCTGATGACGTAACAACCCTCACATGCTTTTGTTTGTCATCGTGTCGCCGCTGTTCTTCCAGCACTCTCACTCCCTCCGGAGACTTGATTTGAGCGGACTATTGACAAAAAGACCAATGCCATGACCTTCTCAGACTTCTGATCATTTCTCCCCCCATGGGGAACAGGCAAGAGCGCTCACCTATTTTCATGCCTGGTTAGCTTCTGACTCCTGCCTGGGCCCAGCTCGACTGCTCCCCACACTAGAAATAATGATTCACTTTTTGTGATTGGTATTAAGTTTAGTTGAAAGTAGTAGAATTTTTTTTTTAGGGGTGTCAAAATTTGTGTGTATTTTACAATTTTGAAACTGTGCAGAATTTCAAATGTTGCTTCAAGTTAAAGATTAGCTCCTAACATGAAAAGAACCAACATTTTACAAATGTCATTATGCCATCTAGTGGCATAAAAATGACCTCACCACAAATCAATATCACATTTTTTTCTACAGTACAGTACATCTTTTTAATTTTAACTGAATTTTATGAATTATGAAATTACTGTCTCAATGACTAAGATGCAGCCACATTTCTTTTAGTTTAAAAATTTCCCCCACTTTTGTGACAAGTATGAAAACTTTTTATTGTACATTTAAAACAGATATAAAATTTTTAGAGTTAACTGTTGAAGTCATGCGATTACTATTAAAAATTGGAAAAAAGTAAAATTCTCTTTTTGTAATTGGTATTAAGTTTAGTTGAAAGTAATAGTATTTTTTTCGAGGTGTCAAAATTAGTGTGTATTTTATAATTTAAAAAATGTGCAGTATTTCAAAAGTTGCTTCAAGTTAAATATTAGAGAAAAATGCACTGAGCTGTCACCAATGCCTTACAAATGTAATTATGCCATCTGGTGGCAGAAAAATTCCCAACACAAATCAATATCACTTGTTTTTTTGTGTTTTTTTTACAGTACAGTACGTCTTTAATTTTAACTGAATTTTCTGAATTATGAAATTACTGTCTCAATGACTAAAAGATGCACACATTTCTTTTAGTTTAAATTTTTTTTCCCACTTTTGTTAACGAGTATGAAAACTTTTTATTGTACATTTAAAACATATATAAAATTTGTGATCAACTGTGAGTTAACTGTTGAACTCATACGATTAATTACGATTAAAATTTGAAAGAAAAATAATGATTCTCTTTTCGTGATTGGTATTAAGTTTAGTTGAAAGTAATATTTTTTTTCGGGGTGTCAAAATTAGTGTGTATTTTATAATTTTAAAAATGTGCAGAATTTCAGAAGTTGCTTCAAGTTAAAGATTAGATAGCTCTTAATATGACAAAAAAATGCACTAATGCCTGACAAATGTAATTATGCCCTCTAGTGGCAGAAAATGACCAACACAAATCAATATCACTTTTTCTTTTTCTTTTTTTGCAGTACATCTTTTTAATTTTAACAGAATTTTATGAATTATGAAATTACTGTCTCAATGACTAAAAGATGCAGCCACATTTCTTTTAATTTAACTTTTTTTTAAAAAACAAATACAATTTGTGATCAATCGTGAGTTAACTGTTGAACTCATGCGATTAATTATGATTAAAAATTGTAATCGCCTGACACCCCTATTTTATTATTATTATTTATTTGATCATTTATCTGTTCTTTGTTGTGCTGTAAGACTAAAGACGCATTTTAGGTGAATTTTGAATATTTCTAGGCAACATACTGTTCTTGATTGATGAAATCAAGTTGTGTTCTGGCCTTGTAAACGGGTCACTGGCTATTAAATGCAGCAAATATCCAATAGTGTTTATATAATTTGCTGTTAAGTGTCTCTCTCATTAAGTTAATTTCCTTTCATTGTCTGCTTCCATGCTGGCTTCACACCGCCTCCTCCGCCCACCGCCAGGCTCGTGGGAGAAGTCCCATGAGTTTGTGTGCTGACGTCACCCACTCATCATGCCAACACTTGTTTCTATGCCACCCAGCAAAAGTCTCCTGGCGTAATTAAACTTTCAGGACCCCCCCTCCCGGGAAAAGGGACGATTCATTAACGTGTGAGTCATTCCTTTCCATTCTGTGCTCACTTCAATCCTGAAGCTTTTCCTGTAGTCATTAATTGTGTTGTTGGGCATGAATCAATACTGTCGTCACTCCACTCCGTGACACAATTATTACCCCTCAAATACAAACATTTAGTCATCGAGCTACATTCAGCTAAAGGTTAGATGTTTTATTTATTTTATTTTTTTCCAGCCATGACTGAAAGTCTTAATAGCAATAACACGGAAAGGTGTCTGAGCGTAAAAGTGATGTAATGAAAATGGTGCAAGTACTTTGGCAAACCTTTTTTCATTCTCTACAAACCAGGCCACACCCATTAATTCCAATATCATTTTTTTCATAAATGAAATGCTATTAACTTTTCTTGGCTCAGCAGTACAGTATCTAGATTCAGATTCGAGCCATTGCCGAATGAGAGCCTGTCACGTGTTCTTTCTTAAGAGTTATGACCGTTCGGCCTTCATTGTAATATATTATGTCCTACAATAACCGTAGATTTAAAACAGAAGGAGAATTCAGTTACCATCCAAATTGAACTTCAGTTTGTGAAGCGACTTTCCCTGAAGTGGATATGAAAGGAGCACTTGGAGATGCCAAAAAATCATTTTATTATTTCTTCCATTTGATTTTCGTCCTTGAAACTATTTGGTGTCATCATTTTTGAACAGCGACTGTCAGCCTTTCACGTACGCTCTCACCAGTGATTCAACACCCAGAAACCAATTTCCTTGTTCCATGCAATCTAAGAGACAAATAGGCCTCAGACATTTGACTTGACAGCCTAATATTCAACGCGTCCAAGAGACTCCAAGCGCAATTATGTATGACGCCAAATGCTTCACCTTCAATCGATTTCCCCCCTAAAAACAAAACTGAAATGTTTTATCAACCATCATTGTTTCTTGTATATGCTGATTAGCTTGGCCGTTGGAATCTGCCACCACCTGAAAAGTCAAAGTTGTATTTAAATTCAATCATTTCATTTGAGGGAGAATATACTGTGAGTTGGCTGTCATCAAATACAATTTGCAGTCGTTTGAATACCTTTTGATGTCGCTAGCAGTTGTCTTTTTCTCTGCAGCCATATGGTGTTCAAAATGTCCCCCCCACACCTAATTAACTGATGATTACAGCTGTGGAAAAAGTGTTGGTGTATCATCTTTTCATTTTGACACCTACACTTTTTATTTCGCTAAACAAGCAACTTCCCGATTTGAATGAGTAACAGTGTCTTTGCTAGCTTAACACTGAAAGCTACATTATCTTAAGGTGAAAAATAAACACGCCTTCTAAATTTGACACACCACAGAAGAATGTTAACAACCCTGACAAATTTGAATGATGAAAAAAAATAAAAATAAATCACCAACAATATATGCTATTTTCCATGCTATGACGAGAGGTGCTAGCAACCAGCTAGCTTGTAGCATCAGGGCTTCTCTTGGTAAATGCTACGCGGAGTTTCACATACAGCGCTTTTATCGACACCCCTGGGCAGCTCAAATACTGTTATAAATATAAATAATGTTACTGTATATAGTGGGTGAGGAGCAACTCATGTCAAACGGACAAGTTTATCACCGGCAGTGCTGTTTAGCCATGCCCAAGTAATGGAGGGAAATTAGCTTAACGCTATGCTTCGCAATTCACTCCACGTGTGGTCGTCAGTCTTTTCATCTTTTTCAACCATGATCTTAAAACCAAAATATATAGGCTAATAATATCGAATGTATTTAGAAACACATTTCTGAATTGACTTTATAGTTATAGTTTGTTTAGTGTAAAACACTCATGGTGACAGTTTTATGCTTAGGGCGGAACAGGAAATATCTCAGTCAACGCTTCTGAACGACACGGGTCAAATTGTGAGTTTGTGGTTTTCAGTTTTTTCCTCTAATACACCAAATTATTGGGCAATCACTGTTTGGGTGCTATTGTGATGGTTATCGTGATAATAATGCAGCTTGTACTGTTGGCAATTAAGGACCTGGCCCTGCTTGAGAAATAACAACATAATAAGGTGTCCTATTAGCCATTAAGCAATTCTTAGGAGAAATGCACTCACTTATCTCTTGCTCTAAAAAGGTGGTGTGCTTTGATGAAAAACTAATCAGCGCTTTCTTCCTATTAGTCACATCCCATTTGCATTTTGTATTGATTCAAAGAGAACCTCCTAACAAGACGTCCATGCTTTGAAATGAGAAAGATTGAGAAGAAAAAAATAAGAACGATTTCTTGTTTTCATGCGGTCGGCCATGAATCCTCCCCAAAAATCAAGCAAGTATATTTGCCAGCTCATTGATATGGAAATGAAGACGCCCTGAAGCGTCACAGCCTCACTTTCTCCACCTTGACTCAATTACTAGCGGTCCCGTTGACAGGGAGGAATTCTTAATTGGAAATTGATTAAAAATAACTTCTGTGACTCCACTTTGTTTCTCTTTGTATCAAATCACGCAGCAGATATAAACTAACCCAAAAGCGATTGATGGGTTGTCTCATTGGATTCATGCCTATCCAGATTAGCCCACCTTCTTTAATTAATGCAAATTATTTTCCGAGCTCATCGACTACTGTATGGTTCCGACCCGGTTAATTTGCGATAAACACAACCTAAAAACATGGAAATGCATGCAGGTTACGATATCAATCATTTAAAAACTCAGCTTGCGGTCCAAACGTAAACCAAAGGTCAGCCCTGCCCTGCATCAAAAATTGAATAGAGCAAAGTAGGATCTGCAGCCACTCCCAAACTCAACAACAGGGTTTTCGTGTAGGAAAACATTCACGAGAGAAGAATATGACTATTCATGTTTTCTGACATCAAACTATAAGAAAAGACGGATGTCAAATAAATGTCTATAACTACGGAAGCGTATTGCATTCAATTGAAAAAAAAAATCCTGTTTTTCTGACTAGTTTTTGGGGGAGCGTTGTTTTTTTGAGTTTTTTTTTTTTCAGTTTTATTGAATATTTTTTTCCCAGTTTTTTGGGTAATTGGGTAAAAAAAAAATCCCTCTGTTTTTCAGATTTTTTTCCCCCCAGTTTTTCTGAATAATTTTTCCGTTTTATAAAATAATTATTTTTCTGTTTTTCTAAACTGTTTTATTGAAAACAATTTCCGTTTTTTTGGTATTTATTTTTCTGTTAAAAAAAATCCTGTTTTTCTGATCCCCCCCCCGCCACACCAGCTTTTCTGATCCCGCCCCATCTTTTCTGAGTAATTTTCCCGTTTTATAAAATAATTATTTTTCAGTTTTTCTGAATTTTTTTCCTTCTGTTTTTCTGAGTATTTTTTTTAAAAGGGGGTTTTCCCTCAGAGATTAAAGATCAAACCACAATACAGTATACACATTCATTCCTTTATTGAGAGCCAGTAAGTAATTTTTTTTTCAGTTTTTTTTTTAAATAATTTTTTTCAGCCTGTTTTTTGGAATTGTATTTATTTTTTGACAGAATTCTTTTTTTCAGAAAAACAGAAAATTTAAATAAAATACAAAAAAAAGCCAACAAAGCTCCCTAAAAGAATTGTCAGAAAAACAGGATTTTTTTTTCTTCAAGTCAATGCAATACGCTTCCGTACATAACAGATTGTATTTGAACGAATTATTTTTTTTTATAGTTTGGCATGTTTGAGTTGTACCTTGCTCTCCAACAATCATCTGAATTGCTAATCGTCGATGAATATTTCATGATAATTCCGTGACGCTGTTTGTAGTCATTTGCTTTAAAGTCCCTCCAAAGTGAAAATTTATATAAGGATAAATGGATGCTGCTTCAGCTAGCGCGTTTCTCACATGTTTGAGTCGCAAAAATATATCCAGGTAAAGCCTCCAGTGGCTCAATTATATCCCGCGGGGGTCAACTTGGTGCTTTTCCACGCTGCAAAAATGAACCCAATGCACTGAGAGAGCAAAACCGCTGCACACATGCTCGCTGCTGTTCTGACGTCACGCTTCTGACTTATTTATTGACTTACTTATTTCCTCTATTTCATACTTTGTTGCAAGATTTGGAATTCAACAAACATTTGAGAACAACCTATATTTCTAAAATTAGCATAATTTTGATGCTCCCGTTTAGGGACAGCTGCCACGGAAGCCTACTCGCAATAAAAAGCTTTTATTTTTCAAGGCTAAAAAACATGCAAAACAAAGGCACTAGTTTTCATGAGAAAAAGGTAAAAATGTCAGACGTTGCGCAGTGGATATATCTGACTGAATAATATACTGGGGGGGGGGGCAAAAAATCGATTCTCATTTAATACGATTCAGAATCGATTTTAAATGTCCCAAAATCAATTTTATTTAAATTATTTTATACTGTCTTCCCTTTGTTTGTGTGTGCCTTTTATTGGGAGCGCTGTTCGTGTTGTACCCGATTTGGCCACTTGGGGGCGGTGTGGTTCCACGCGGTCTGATTCACTGTTAAGTTGTAGCCACGTTAGAGAGTAGAAGGAAAAAGTCACGATCAAGTTATTCCAATGAAAGTTGTTTTTTTTGCCGTTCTTCTGAGTGATAAAAGTGTCGCGAGTAGCGCGCTAATTAGCATCAGCGGGTCGGACTGGAGTAGAACATTACGATTCCTTGAACATCTATAAATTGAAGCAAAAATCATTCTTAATCGAAAATCGATCCTGAATCGAATCGCGCACCCACAAATCGGAATCGAATGGAATCGTGAGACATTCAAAGATTCCCACCCCTAGAATATACCTTTATTGAACTTCTAAGTGCAATGTTTTCAAAAGAGAAAATGACCTAGATTGTTAATTACCGTCTACCTGCCAAAACAAAGCTCCCTTTGGAGCAATCATTTTTTAATATATTTTCCTCACTTACACAATCGTATAAACATTTTTTGTAGAATGTATCATTTGATGTTGCCTTTGAGCGCTGTGCTTTGCGATGGCTTTTTGCATCAACGCGATCTCGTCAATGTTGACTTTTTATCATCAAATCGGAATCAGAACGCAGAGTAGGACACACGCCGGGCATGTGCGCCGTGTTCAGAATAAAGAGCATCAAACGTGGCTGGAGGGCAGAGGCTGCTGATGTAAAAGCTTGCGTAACGTCGCTCGTCCTAAGCATGAAAATGAAGTCATTATGATACCTGATTTCTTTTCAATACAGTCATTTTCTTCTTCTTTTGCACTTAGAAATGGGATTTTTGACATTTTGTACCCAGTGGTATCTCATTAATGTGATTAATGTATTAATTTGCACACTGTGCTTTACATATTTATACATCGCATTCACTCTGACCTTTCAGCTTGGTCTTGCGTCATGCGGGGATGCTGGCAAAACGCACTCGGTCACATTTTCATACCAGTGGTTTTGTCGTTAGCTTTTATGCAACTTGTAATGCAAGTTTTGAGAAAGAAAAAAAAATGGGCTTAAAAAGTATGCTTTTCTCATCTGAGTGTTCCCAGTGGTTGAAAAGCGATCGTGTCGCTTACACTTAAAAGAAAAGAGGCTGTGCCCATTTGACTCTTTGACTGCCAAGCGTTTTCAGAAAATGGATGCTGTGGGTGCCAGCTGATTTAAGCATTTTGACTTATCTTTCAAGGTCCACAGAAAATTTTGTGTTTGGACTATGGAAACACACATACTACCAAGGCTTTCCTCCACCCGTTTCCAAAAAAACCCCAAAAAAACATAGTTAACGACTTTTAACGTCTTTGGCAGCCCTCCTTAGGATTTTACTAAACGTTATTAAACGTTTTTGGCAGTCAACGAGTTGATGTATGTTGGCGGTTTCGTTAATGGATAAGCATGTGCAGAAATCGCTCCTGTGTTTGTGTGTGTGTGTTTTTTCATGCCTTTAATGACTGTCTGTTAAAATATTTAACAATGGTCTCCAACCAGCTTGACCACGCTGATTGTCTCAGCCACCGCAATTATAAGACTAATCGACCCACAGGGGAAATTTACTGAAGGGTTTACTCACATTCATCAGCTGAAGCTGTCATTATTGTTTTGGGTTTTTTTTGGACTCAATCACATTAAATTGAACATTATGATAATATAACGTCGCAAATGTGTTTGAAGCCTCTTTAACTCTATGACTGCCAGACGTTTTCAGAAAAGGGATGCCGTGGGTGCCAGCCGATTTAAGCATTTTGACTGATCTTTCAAGGTCCACAGAAAATTATGTGTTTGGACTATGGAAACACACATACTACCAAATGAAAGATTGGACTCTCATCTTTCATCAGAAAAAAAAGTTTGTTTCTACCTTATTCCGTTTTTCAGTAATCAACAATAGAAAATGGTTAGTTTCACCTCTGTTTTGGGGAGGAAAAAAACGTCTTTTAACGTCTTTGGCACTCCCCCATAGGATTTTACTAAACGTTATTTAACGTTTTTGGCAGTCAAAGAGTTAGATAAAATTCAGAGAATCTCTTTATATGAGGAGTCTTTTAGTTTGCATGTCCGTGTAGCCGAAAGACTCTTACAGCAATGTGACGTGTTAATTAGTTGTGCAGCGCCGACATTTCCTAACGTAGGCCGGGCCTTGCCGCTACACTATAAAAGATTAAGATCCGGTTAAAAACGCTTAAAAAGGGCTGTGGGCGACCAGCAGCTCTCAAGTACAGCCACTGAACTCAATATACAACATAGCTCTCTTTAAAATTATTTTAGACATTTTAATATGTAAATTTAGTTAGATGAATGCAGAGAGAGAGGCTGTTCATCTGAAATGAAAAAAAAAAAAAAAGAGAGCAATGATGATGACATGTCAAATCGGTAAAATTACCGAATGAACAATACTGAGCTCTCCAGAAAAAAAAAAATAAATAAAATAAATGAAATGTATGCTATAATTAACGATGTGTAGTGAGAACTCAACATTACCAGATCTCGAATTACCGGTACTGTCGCAGTACGGTATATTTTATACATACTTTTGCGTATATGCCACAAGAATGGTACCAAAGTCCCGTCTAATAGAAAAGCATAGCTTTGGCGCCATCTTGTGGAATTTTGATGTCGAAGAACTATGTTGACATGTGGGTAAGGAGCTCCTATTTGACAAGGAGCTTTGACTAGAGAGGCCATAATTGAAAAGTAGTGCTTTGGCGTAAACAAGTAATTGTAAGCCTTATTTCCCGGCAATTTGGGGATCATGCAAAAAAAAAGTCAAGTACATTTTTTAGGGGTGTGCCCAAAAAAATCGATTCTCATTTAGTATAATTCAGAAACGATTTTTAAGTGTTCCAAAATCCATTTTATTTCAATAATTTTATACTGTCTTGCCCTTGCTTGTGTGAGCCTTTATTGGGAGCACTGTTCATGTTGTACACAATTTGGCCACTTAGGGGCAGTGTGGTTCCACGTGTTCTGATACACTATTAAGTTGTAGCCACATAGAAACAAAAAGTCATGATCAATTTATTCCAATACAAGTTTTTTTTGCAGTGTAGAAAGAGCATATGTCTATCGTTACTATTAAGATGCTTCTCTGTATACGTTCCTGAAGCGTTTTGTATGAATAGTCGTTCTTTTGAGTGATAAAAGTGCCACGAGTAGCGCGCTTATTAGCATTAGCGAGTCAGACTGGAGTCGATCATGACAATTCTTTGCATATCTATAAATTGAAGCAGAAATAATTGTCAATCAAGTCATTTTGAATGTAAAATCGTTCTGAATCGAATATCGAATTGCAGACCCAAAAATCGGAATCGAATTGTAAGACAGTCAAAGACTCCCAGCCCTAACATTTTTATATAAAATATTATGTCAGGGGAAATGTCCTAATATGGGTAGGTAGCGTACTGGAAATCCACCCAAATATGGACAAAGGGGCGGGGCTGGAAGTGAGTTCATCACTCTGGCATGGAGCCCCAAACGGGTGTGGCTGGAAGTGTAGTTAATTTTTTTTTCCATTTTTGTTAACAAGAGTATGAAAACCTAGATTTTTTTTTTGTACATTTAGAACAGATATAAAATTTGTGATTCATCGTGAGTTAACTAGTGAAGTCATGCAATTAATTACGATTGCAAATTTTAATCACATGATGCCCCTAATTTTTAATAACCTTTTTTTAAATAAAAAAAATAATGTTTTAAATTTTTAATAATGTTTTTTTTTTAAGAAAAAATTATTAAAAATTACAATTTTTAAACGTAATTAATCGCATGACTTCACTAGTTAACTCACGATTAACCACACATTTTATATCTGTTCTAATAATAAAAAAAAAAATCTAGGTTTTTATACTTTTGTTAACAAAAGTGGGGGGAAATGTAAAACTAGAAATAGTTCAAATGAATTTTTGACGTCTACCGCCGTCAATGGCAGTGAATGAGTTACTAGTAATTCTATTCGATTCTATAACTGAATATAGCAACAACCGAGTTTTTTTCTACTGCCATTTCTATTAACAATCGATTAGAGCAAGAAGCCGGAGAGAGAGTGCAGGACAGAGGCAGAGAGAGAAAACGAAGGGGGCGGAGCTTGCCAGGCTTTCAGCACCGTGGACAGCGCCAGTCTCTGCGTGTCTGTGCTCAAAGCGACAAGCGATCACATCCCGCATTTATCTGCGTGTTCTGTGCAGCGTGTGGACCCCCCGCCCCCCCTCCCGCACTGATAAAAGTGTATGTGTGCGTTTTTTTTTAAAAAAACAGCACCCTGCCTGCATCAAGTTGTTTTTTGGGGGGCATTGGAGCATGGCTGCGCACCTCCCGTGACTGTTGCTGATGCGTGGGATGTTACACCGTGCCGCGTGGATCCTACTTTAGGATCTGAAGAAGCGGTGTGAACTTTGGACTTAAAAAGGTCAGGCGCATCTGCAGCAGCAGCGACGACGACGACAACGCGAGGCGGTGAGTGGTCCAGACTCATTCATTCGGAGGACGGCAGCCAGGATGAGGCGCCTGTGTGACTTTTTAAATTGCACTTAAAAGACGAGAGGAGGAGGAGAGCGGGCTTGCGCAGCCTGACATCATTCTTTCTCGCCGTGCATCTGCAGAGAGCCTCATTTCACACTCTTTCGCCCGACGTGAGCGCAAAAAAAAACAAACAAAAGACATCCGAGATGAAGAAGTTTCGGAAGGTGTTGGACGGGTTGACCACCTCCTCTCCGGGCGGCGGGACTATGGGATCGCCCTCGTGCGGAAGCGCCGCCGGGACCCCCACCGCGGCGCCCACCCCCAAAGAGATCGAGGTGCAGGAGACGCTGGTGTCGGAAAACTTTCAGCTGTGTAAGGTGGGTTTGCATGACTCAGATTCGCTCCTCCACCCTCTTTATTTACATTCCGTGTTGATCATTTGGTGCTTGGGTGAAAGTGAAAGTTCCCCCGCAACACCGCGAACGAGCATTTTTGGCCTCATTTTGCTTCTTTTTTTTTTTTGATTAGTTTGGACGCCCCCCTTAAACAAATCCATTCGTCATCCTTGCACAGCTGGCGAATCTAAGCAGTTTAGGGGAAGCTCCCACCAACCAACCAGTATGTGCGCGCTCATGTGATCCAAACACGCAAAAGAGGATGAATAGCAGCCTTCGTGTTGCATCAGCAAGCACACATAAATGGTGTGTGGAGGCGATGACATAACCGGTGTCCCTCCCTTTGCATACAAAGTGCACACAAGAGGGACCCTGCGGTACTATCCTCGTAGTTGATGTGCTTTTCACTTGAGGGGGGAGGGAGGGGGGGGGGGGGGGTTATACAGTAGGTGTATTTATAGCACGATGCATTTCGGGGGCTGCGGTGATTATTCCTCGCGCTCAAAAGAAAAAGGGTGAATTTTGGCGAGCGGTGTGAATAATTCATTAAGAAGCCAAGAGAATGTGGGTTGTTTTGCAGTGCTGTATTTTTTAGAGTGGGGAGGGGAGGGGTGGGAGTTTGTCTTGTTATTTCTACAAAGGGATTGGAGGAGGAGGAGGCGGCGGTTGATTCACAAGAAAAAAAAAAAGGATGCTGCAGAGCACCCTCAACAAAGCTGGCTCGGAAGGCAGACGGGGAGGAGAAAGTGCTGGAAAACCGGCGGCGGGATTTGGCGAGTCCCCGATGCCGGAAGCTGCGCCTTCTCGCTGAGTGCTTTAATGCACTGTTGATATTAAATACACGGAATTGATTGAGGCTCTCGTGTAAAAAGCACAAGTGCATCGGGTTCCATCAAATGAGGGGGCGCTGGGGGATGCAATCACGGCTTTGCCTTCATTTGCCACCACAGACAGAGTTCAAAGGGCAGCTTGGAAGTCTGGCTCATGTGTTCTATTGTCCAAACTTTGCCCTCAGTCTTGTATCTATTTCATTCATCCCCTTGTTGAAGAAATTATCTTTTTCTTCCGCATGTTCATCGTTTTCTTTCGGGTAGTGAGAATGTTGGTTATCCGAAGGCAGGCTGGATGGAGATCGATGAACAGTCACTTCAAAGCTTTTATTTCTACAGAATATTCCGGGCACAAGTGAGTTCCAGACAATGGCTGCAGCCTCTCACTAGTGCGAAGTTACAGCGGACATACAACATTCTTGTACTATCTTGAAGGGCGGTACCACAAACCCCCCTCCAGCCCACCCGGAGTTCACCAGACATGAGATAAAACTTTTACAGACGTCATTCAATACACATTGACTTCGACCACAGACAAATGGTCTATTGTTGTGGAAATAGAGGAGGCTCCCCAGACAAACCGACACCCGGCATAAGATAAGATTTACAAAGAAATCAAACTAACACATTGACTTCAACCACAGACAAATGGTCAATTGAGGAAATAAGTAAATTAAAACAGTTATGACTAAATCTGGGCAGAAGACCCTTTTCACCCTATATGACAACCTTGGCCTCCACAAATATGCCTGATTAAAATAAAAAATGAAGAAAGAAAAAAATAATTTTGATATCAGGTGCCTATATTTTATTTGCTGGTTGTTAGAGTGCATACAGATGTAGAAAAATTACCAGTTTCTCTGATTTTGGTACTTATAGGTACACACGTGTGAGTTGTATAAGCACTATTGTTTAATTCCACACTCTAAAAACAGTTGGATCAAAAATGGAGCGACCCTCTACTTGGGTCGATTTGGCCCAACTTTGAGTCAAGAAATGGGTCTTTCAGCGTGAAAAAACTCATAAATATTGGTCAGATCGTTTGCTTGGGCCAAAAAAAATGGGGTCATTTTGTATAGAACAACCCAGAAAAGTTGGGTCATTTTATGGGTCAATTTGATCCAACTTTCTGGGTTGTTTTATACAAAATGACCCCATTTTTTGACCCAAGCAAACAATCTAACCAATATTTCTGAGTTGTTCTATGCTGAAAGACTCATTTCTTAACTCATGGGTCAAATCGAACCATAAAATGAATCGGTCCATTTTTGATCCATAATTGGGTTCTTTTTTACCCAACTGTTTTTAGAGTGTATATCAAAAAAAGTCTTGAATTCCAAATACAGACATTGTCTTTTTTTTAAAAAAATTTTTTTATTTATTTTCAGAAAATAAATCCAAAAAAGGTAAATATTATTTTTGGTCTTTTAATGTTTTCAAATGCTTAAAAAAATATTTAAAAAATCTTTAAAAGACCATAGTCAAAGGTATGGGTGGGTGGGAAACAAATCAACGTTTTAAAAGCATTTGCGCTCAGGGCTGACTTCACTTCTGTTAGCAGCTTATTCCATTTGTGTGCAGCATAACACCTAAATGCAGCTTCACCGTGTTTACTTTTGAGTTCCGGGCCCAAGTCTGCAGAGTCTCGGAGCCCTACTGGATTCAGGACCCAAACAATCAGTCATTTATAGATTAGCTGCAGAATTTTAAAATCAATTCTACAGCTGAGCCAGTGTAAATCCTTTCGGACTGGAGTGAAATGTTCTGGTCAGAATCCGAAAACAATGATGTCCATTTTGTTTGGGTTTAGCTTTGTGTTTGTTTGTGTGTGGGAGTTTTCTGGCTAACTTCTCCTGACTTGCATCCTCACCGTTGCAGTGTGGGAAGATGCCATAACTCCCTTTTGTTTGGATCCCGTCTCACGTGTTTTAATTTCAAAGCAGGCTGCAGTGGAAATTGTGATCGCAGAAGTGCCGGTAAAACCTTTTTATTGAACTCTCCCTCAGACTGAATGAAATCACGGGAAGGAATTTGAGGTAGCAGGTGGCTGAGCGGCTCATTGAATCTTCCCTCTCGTTTTTAGTGAGGAGCGAGCGAGAGGGAAGATGAGCTAGGAATCACTCGCAAGCTTTTCTTCTTGGTTATTTGACAGGAGTGGAGCTATTTTTTTTTTTAAAAAGACATGGCACGGACTTAGCTCTAACTAATATGGAATTCAGGAGTAATCAAGATACGAGCTGTTATTTGGTAATTTTTTTAATTTGAGATATGAGCGCTGTATGATTCACTTCACAACAAGCAGCAATTTGACAGATAGTGAACAATCCTTCAATCGGTTTCCTGCTATCTCAGTTAAGTTTACTGTCAAACTAAACATAAAACAGAATAAAAAAAATGGAACAACAACCACGTTGGCTTTGCTCTAATAAAGTATGTTTAGCTTAATGCTAACAAACAGTGCGAAACGCCGTAGACAGGCTAACAAATAGCAATCCTTAAGCAATGGATATTTGAAAGTAAATGTTGGAGCAACACAGATTATGTAACAATACTCACAGGCATAGACTTTACTGTATTTGTTGTACCCCGAGCAAAAAAAAAAGACTAGCATATATATATATATATTAGGGGTGTGAATTGCCTAGTACCTGGCGATTTAATTCGTATCACGATTCATAGGTCACGATTTGATTCAATACCGATTAATCCCGATACGAATCTATAAATTGATTATTGCGATTTTTTTTTTTCAAACTCAAATTTAGAAAATACTTAATCAGTAAATTTGTACATGTACACTGTAAGATTTGTATGAAAATATATTTATCTGAAAAAATTCTGGCTTATAACTGAGCCACTGCACTAAAATAAAATATTAAGGCTTAATGTTCCATTAATATAACATTCTTCCATGCTTAATGTGCGAATCCTAACCCTAAAGTAAGACGTTTTGTTGAACATTCCCATAAAAAAAAGATCTTTAAAAATCGATTCGGCCACAAATCGATTTGAGAATTGCGCGCTGTAATATCGCGATATATTGCCGAATCGATTTTTTTCTAATACCCCTAATATGTATATATATATATATATATATATATATATATATATATATATTGCCACAAATCGATTTGAGAATTGCGTGCTGTAATATCGCGATATATTGCCGAATCGATTTTTTTCTAACACCCCTAATATATATATATATTGCCACAAATCGATTTGAGAATTGCGCGCTGTAATATCGCGATATATTGCCAAATCGATTTTTTTCTAACACCCCTAATATATATATATATATTGCCACAAATCGATTTGAGAATTGCGCGCTGTAATATCGCGATATATTGCCGAATCGATTTTTTTCTAACACCCCTAATATATATATATATATATATATATATATATATATATATATATATATATATATATATATATATATATATATATATATATATATATATTACCCAAAAGCGTTATCAAATTGACCCCCCAATATCTATCCCATAATAGGCTTTAATGTGTTACATTGAAAAATTAACATTACTGCTGCACTCTCCAGGTTACTTTGAGGTGAAACGCTGTAAAAAAAATAAAAATAAAATAAAAAATAGAGCGCAAACGAAAATGCTCTTAAAATAAAAGCCACCACATGGTCCACACAAGACCAAAAGCTTTTCTTTGCTTACTCTACTCTTGGAAGTGTTGACACAGGCAAGTATGATGAGAGCATGTGGCTGCAATGTCAGCACACAGCGAGTGCAAACAGGACCAAAAGGGAACAATGTGTGCTCCAAATATATGCCAGAGCTGAGAGAACGAAAAAAAAAATAAAATACTGAAGTCAGACTGTTTAAAACAATGTCTAGAAACATTTTTATGTTGGAATACGGTACATTTTCCTAAATTATGGCTACTTTGTGGATTTAAAAAAATATATTTTTTGCAGCAAGATAAGTGTTTTCAGAGCAGCATATCCATTTTGGCCACCATCTTTGTTGTGTGTTTTACAAGAATCTGTCAATTGTTGGAGCATTTCCAGGGTCATGCAACAAAGCTGCCAAGCACAAATGAGCTTGAAAGTCCCTGTAAAGTGCAAATAAATCTTCTAAGCTTCACCAACCGGAGACAAAGCAGAACCTTGACAAAGTGGAATGACAAAAAAAAAAAAAAAAAATCAAGCATATACAATGAGGCTTTAAAATAATGAAAAATGAAGCTCTTGTCTGTCAAAATAAGGTTGCATGGAATCTCTACATCCAATCGGAACATTGTCCTATTTTCCATGCTATGGTGTTGGTTTTGGCACACGTGTTAAGGACCTGAAGGATAGTTAAAAAAAAATAATAAGTTGTGCGCCCCAATAAAAGAGGCCACTTGACACTCACACGTGTCTGAGTGCTAACTACTTAATATTGTAGGATCTAGAGCTTGTTAAAATGTCCACCCCTGGGACATCTTCAGGCTATTTCCATTTATAATATCCTTCAAATAATTATTAATATCAAAATGAGATTTGCGATGACCCTTTACACCAGCAAAATCGCACAGGATGAAAAAAAAAATCCTTTCAATGTCAATTAGGATCATCAGAAAGGACACATTTGAAAGGAAAATGTAATTACTTTTTTTTTTTTTAAACGTTTGAGGATTTATTTGATTCAGCTTAGCTAACATCATCTTTGCAAGCATGAACCAAAGTTTTTGTGTAACCTAAACAACAACCTAAACACTTTTTGGATGAGTTCCAATTTATTTTAGATGGCAGATGGTCTCATTCCAAAAACTGTTTCCTTCATGATATGCACATTTCAACACAAAGGAAAGTTTTGTTTTCTTGTTGTACCCTAAAGTGTCAGAAATGGTTCCCTCAGTCCTCAATATTTGCTATGTTGGATTCAAGGTGTATGCCAGGTTATTCGTAACATTCCACTTGCTGGTCTGTGTGTTGATCTTAACTCATTCACTGCCATTGACGGCTATAGACGTCAAAAATTGAACAATTTTTATTAGTTTCACGTTTTTTCCACTTGAGTATGAAAACCTAGAATTTTTTTAATTCTACGTTTAGAACAAATATAACATTTGTGATTAATCGTGAGTTAACTAGTGAAGTCATGTGATTAATTACAATTAAAAAAAATTGCCTGATGCCTCTAATTTTTAATAACCTTTTCTTAAAAAACAAGCAATCTTTTTAATTTTCAATAATGTTTTTTTTTAAAGAAAAAATTATTAAAAATTAGGGGCAATTTTTAAACGTAATTAATCGCATGACTTCACTAATTAACTCACGATTAACCACAAATTTGTGATTAATCGTGAGTTAACTAGTGAAGTCATGCGATTAATTACAATTAAAAAAAATTGCCCGATGCTCCTAATTTTTAATAACCTTTTCTTAAAAAACAAACAAACAATCTTTTTAATTTTTAATAATGGTTTTTTTTTAAGAAAACATTATTAAAAATTAGGGGCAATTTTTAAACGTAATTAATCGCATGACTTCACTAATTAACTCACGATTAACCACAAATTTGTGATTAATCGTGAGTTAACTAGTGAAGTCATGCGATTAATTACAATTAAAAAAAAAATTCCTGATGCCCCTAATTTTTAATAACCTTTTCTTAAAAAACAAACAAACAATCTTTTTAATTTTCAATAATGTTTTTTTTTTAAGAAAAAATTATTAAAAATTAGGGGCAATTTTTAAACGTAATTAATCGCATGACTTTACTAGTTAACTCACGATTAACCACAAGTTTGTGATTTATCGTGAGTTAACTAGTGAAGTCATGTGATCAATTACAATTAAAAAATATTTAAAAAATAATTGCCTGATGCCCCTAATTAAAAAGAAAAGATTATTAAAAATTAGAGGCATCAGACGATTACATTTTTAATTATAATTAATCGCATGACTTCACGAGTTAAATCACGATTAATCACAAATTTTAAATCTGTTCTAAATGTACAATAAAAAAAATTGAGCTTTTCATACTCTTGTTAGTAAAAGTGGGAAAAAATGTGAAACTCATAGAAATAGTATTAATATTGAATTGTTGACGTCAATGGCAGTGAATGAGTTAATGTTAACACTAGCTCAAGAAATAAAAGTCTTGTTTCTCCTTTTTATCGGAATGCATTTTATGATCTGCTTCAGTTACATCTACTAAGTAGTTCTGCTCAATATGATTAATAATAGCAGGATGTCGGTTCAACTATCTGTATTGTATTCACATCACTGACCCGTTTATTGATGATTACGTTGACGAACGTAAAGTTACCCGGCCTTCAATCGTTAGTCATTAACAAAATGGCCGCCGCCCGTCATTGGCGAGAACGATAGGCACAACAACAGCCGTGTCGACAATAGTAATTGTACTATGTTGACAGCAACGACAACAAACACTCAACACAAGCTGCTCTTCAGATCGGTTTAGCAAGCAGATCAGGTGAAGGAAAAAAAAATCACTCCAAACCACAGGACGATGTTAGAGAGACATCCGATATTTCCGATCTGCTGACTTTGACTGGATTGGAAAAATACAGAGATTTATCTCCATTATTTGTGTGTAGCTGCTCCTCATCAACGCACAATGATTACAACTTTAGAGTTGATCGATCTAAAAACAATTATAAACCAGATGATCTCGACGTGGCCTAATAGAGAGAAATGCAGGCCATTCGAAATGCTTGACAAGTTGAGGCTGCTCTGGTGATCGTTTCATCCTTTGTCTGACATCACCTCGCAGCACTCTCAATGAGTGTGATGACTCAGTATGATGGACTTCCAACTAGTCTCATATTACCGTGTGTCAGAGGCCTCGAGGGGTTTCTCGAGTAAGGAGGAGGTGATATCAGGTTAAAATGGAAAGCTAAGGGAAAAAAAAAAACTGACAGATAATCGATGTTTGACATTCAGTTGGAGCGTGGGACTCTGCGGCAAAGGCAAAAGCAGCTTGGCCACCATAATCAGGTGGGGGTCGTCGGCTTTTGCCGCAAAAGGAGTCTTGAGTGATGCCAGCATGTGCCGGCTCAGCAACAGACTCTCATTCTCTTAAGTAAACTTCCGCAATCACTCTCTCAAAAATGGATCTCCTGGCACAGGAGGGGAGAATTCTCCTGGCAGGATAAAGGAAATATACGCTGGTCCATATTGCTCAAAACAAACACTCGAAATATAGGTTAAAAAAAAATGCTTGTGATAAAATGGTCATTTATCAACATACACGTCTTTATTCTTTGAAAATTGTAAAAAATGCCATCAAAATGTGCATTGATGCTTTATATTTCTAGCTAGAGACTATTCAGATAAAATGTGTCAATTTAGTTTATTTATTTTGTACAGGTTTACTTAGCTTGGAATGGCCAATGTGGAGTAAAAAATGTTGTGCTTTCGAACATGTTCACAAATACATTAAAATGTTCTTGTTGGCTAAATTCTAAACACATAGCCTTTTTCCCATATACATTTTTTCCCATAAACATACATACATTTCCAATAAATCATAAAAAGTATGAATTAAAAAAATACTCATTTGCTCCCAAAATAAATACTGTCATGGTCCCAAAAACGTATTTATGCGTTTTTTTTTTTTTAAATGTTAGTGCTAGAGCATACATCAAGCTTTGATGCAGCCTCTAACCTCAAGAAGTCGCTTAAAGCAATGGTAGTTATTACAAAAAAACGGCCAACAGGTGGCAGCAGAGTACAGGAGATCAATCAGGGCCATGTTGCAAAAAGCTCTTTCCCCCAATGTTTTCAACAGGTTTGTGAATAATGATGAAACTTAGCTATATTCTAATGCTAATTGCTGTAGAACGGAAACAGATACAAATATGATTTTTTTTCCTGATGAAAGAAGAGACTCGAATGTGTCTTTTGTTAGGTTCCATGTTTTTATAGCAATAGAACACAATATTCTGTGGGTCTTGCAAAACCAGTCAAAATCCAGTAAAAAAATAAATAAATAAAAAAACTGGAGCGAAGGCGGTTGCTTCAGTGAAAATGGCTGCGACTAAATAAGTAATTAACTAAAAAAAAAAATTTGCGCATTTTTTTTATTGCACATGCGCAAGTCAATATCCTGTGGCATATGAAAAATTGTTCAATCAAGTTTTTAGCATTTAGCAAATTAGCATTTAGATGTAAGCAAATACATTCGAACATACTTACCAGTCAAAAATATTTACTCCACATTAGCGCAACTGTTCTCACAATTGAGTAGTTTCCGGGTTCAAATATTGGTTTAGGCCCTCCTGTGTGGAGTCTTCTTCCCACATTCCAAAAAACATTGCATGTTAGATGAAACGAAGACGTTAAATTGTCAATAGGTGTTAATGTGAGTGTGAATGTTTGATTGTTTGTCAGTATGTGCCCGGCGCCGGTGCCTGGTGACCAGCGGAGAGTGCAACCTGCCCCAAAGTCATCTGGGGTAGGCTCCAGCTCACCCGTGACCCTAATGAGGACAAGCGCAATAGAAAATGTGGGTTGCAATACTATAAGTAGAATACCATCTGTCATCGCCATTGCAAGCACACATCACCTACTTTAGTGCTCCGTAATATTATCAAAGCGGCCAGGAAAGACAGAGACGATCGTCAAATCCGCACTAAAAAAAGTGACTTCATCAGGCCGAGCACTTTTATAGCCGGAAAGATTTTCAAGGCAGGACAAAGTTTACTGGCACTTTTTGACAGCTGCGATGTGTCAGGGATGGAAGAGCTTCTCTTTCTTCAGCGAATCTGAAAAATGATTACATTCAAATGTTCTTGTAGGCTAAATTCTAAAAAACATAGCATTTTTCCCATATACATTTTTTCCCATAAACATACATACATTTCCAATAAATCATAAAAAGTATGAAATAAAAAAATGCTAATTTGCTCCCAAAATAAATACTGCCATGGTCCCAAAAACGTATTTATGCGTTCAAAAAAATAAAATAAAAATATGTTAGGGCTAGAGCATACATCAAGCTTTGATGCAGCCTCTAACCTCAAGAAGTCGCTTAAAGCAATGGTAGTTATTACAAAAAAACGGCCAACAGGTGGCAGCAGAGTACAAGAGATCAATCAGGGCCATGTTGCAAAAAGCTCTTTTCCCCAATGTTTTGAACAGGGTTGTGAATTGACTTCATCAGGCTGAGCACTTTTATAGCCGGAAAGATTTTCAAGACAGGACAAAGTTTACTGGCACTTTTTGACAGCTGCGATGTGTCAGGGATGGAAGAGCTTCTCTTTCTTCAGGGAATCTAAAAAATGATTACTTTTCGACTTCATGGGCACTTGGAGTGAAACCAGCCAACTCTACTGAACCGTGACCGCTCTGCTGTTGTTACTTTTACTTTTACGTGTGAAACTTTGGGTGCGTTGATACACATGTAAACACTTTTAACATTTGTTTCGTCTATGAAACATTTTTGGGGTGTTTGTCATTCTGGAACTGTTACACATATTTCTGTTTTGCCTTGCCTTGACTGTGTAATGTGATATATTGACAATCCCGTTGCTTATCTGTGACATATGTCGATAAACTGTCGGAATGTTAACACGGCGTTAGTCATAAATATGGTTGAGGTGTTTATCTCTCGTTTGGGACCAATTAAAGGTGATTTAGTCAAAGTCAAGCTTGAATCGTGCCCTATTAGTGTTTGTAGGAGTTTTATTGACTCCCCAGCTAGATGAGTTTTGGATTCGAGGCGGTTGTAATTCTGCGGAAGCAAAGGACAGTGATGCTACATTATTACATTTCAGGTTCAAAGTACACTCGTGCTTGTGTTGAAAAGTGAAATAGTTTCTCGATTTTGTGTGGGCTTCCGAAATTCTCCGTCCACCTCATGTTGTGCAAATATAATCAGCTGAGCTTTTCAAACGGCCTCTCATTGCACTCCAGCGCGCACTCGTCAACAGATCACGCCTGGCAAGGGTGTCTCTTCTATGGCCATGCTTGATTAAGCGCCACGTTAATACGCAGTGATTTTACTGACGTGTGGCTTCTAGTGAGTCTAAATTCTTGTGTACCAGGTTGTATATCTCACCAAATATGATGAGCTCAGTTTATTGTGGATGCTTTGTTCACGCTACTTCAAAAACACTTTGGTGGCAGTACAGTACTGTATTAATATTTTTTATTTCAATATTGAGGCCAACACAATAATCAATTAGATTTGCCTTTTTAAAAAAAAATAAAAATAAATTTATTAAAATGCAATATTTTTTATGCTGCCGTCAAAGTATGGTTTGAAAGCAATTTTTAATGGTATTTTAAAAATCCTTCTTGATTAAAAATCGTGGACAGAAAGTTGCATCCAACTAGTACATGTCTTTTAACCTAACTTCCTCCTTTATGGAGGCAATTAACTCATTCACTCGCAGCCATTTTCACTGAAGCGATCCCCTTCTCTCCAGGCTGTTTTACTGGATTATGACAGATTTTTGCAAGGCCCACAGAATATTGTGTTCTATTGCTATGAAAACATGGAACCTACCAAAAGAAAGATTAGAGTCTCTTCTTTCATCAGTATATTTTTTATCTGTTTCCATTTTGCAGCAATTAGCATTAGAATCTAGCTATGTTTCATCATTATTCACAAATCTGTTTTAAACTGTGGGGAGAACAGCTCATTTGCAACATGGCCCTGGTTGATCTCTTATACTCTGCTGCCACCTGCTGGCCGTTTTTGTAATAGCTACCATTGCTTCAACCGTTGTCAGCAGTTCAGAGGCTGCATCAACGCCTTCTGTATGCTCTAGCATTAAAAAAACAACAACAAAAAACTCCATTAAAACGTATAAATACGTCTTTGGGAATAGGACATATTTATACGTTTTGGGGAGCAAATGAGTTAAAAATAATATCAGCATGAAACCGATACAGCATCCATGCATATTCATGGTGGTGATGTAAGCTGTGCGGCGAACATCTTTTTGCATACTTGATAAAACAACGAATGTATGGAGCTTTCTAGAAAGTGTGGAGAGAAGTGGAACATAGATGAAAATCTTTTTATTTCAATAGTGTTAGAGGAAGAACATTGCAAAAACACTAGTGGACGTTTGTCAAAGTCTTTTACAGCATTGTCTTTCACATGAGTTTTATTCATAAGTGCCAGTGTTTTTTTTTTCTCCAAATAAAGCAGTACTTGAATTAATTTGGCCAGTTCTAAGTATGCTTTTCAGAAGAACCAAACTATTGGTGTTAGGTCATTGTCGAAGAGTTACAGCAATTAAAATCCAGCCTTTTAAAACATGAGGTCTCTGATTTGTTTGGGAAATTAAACATTTAGTCAATGACTGTGGAGTGGTTGACTCGTGAAGCATGGGTTAAGTTCCCATTCAGTGTCTGTGTAAATGAGAGTGTGAATGGTTGACTGTCTCCATATTTCCTCTGTGAATGGCTGGCGACTAGTCTGCTCGCTCTGAGTCCCAAGTGGGATAGAAAATGGATGGATGGAGGGAAAATGATTAGCCTATATATTTTGTATGCATGCAAATTAGGATGTATTAATAGGCAGCCTATGTTGCAGTGTTGTGGTTAGTAAAATAGCCCCCCCTCTAATTTACTTTCTTCATCAGGGTAAGTTAAAACACTAAGCAGCAGACATAATCCAATCCCAGTATTTAGTCTCTGTTGCAAATCGGCTCCATGAAGCCGCAGTGGAAAGTCATAACAATCTCCTCCGCCTTCTCCATTCTTAAAATTGATGCTTTTATGGCTATTGAGCCCACGCTTTTATCTGAGGAAACATACGGCTAACCTTTTCACTTGACCTGAAAGGTTTGTCTGGTTAAATGCTGCCAGACAATGTGCACAATTGTATCTGTTGGGGTATTCATCATTTATGCAAAAGCAGTTAGAGAAAATTCCAATATACGCACACACACACACACACTCTGGGCTCCACAAGGGTGTGTGGATACCCTAAAAGATCATGTTACACTGACACTGCACACAGGTGGACTTCATTTCACTAAATATGTGACTTTTGAATGTAATTTGTTGCATCAGAGCTTTTTTTTTAGGAGCGTTATAACAAAATATTTACAGGATGCACATGCCAATTATTAGTTTCTTAGTTTGAAAAAAATATTTATGTGTTTTAACGTATTGTGCGCAGATCCATTAAATAAAATTAAAATCACAAAAAAAAAAAAAAAAAAATATATATATATATATATATATTGTGGACAATGTAATAGGAAAAAAAAACATTTTCATTTTTTTGCAAAATGTTTCATTTCATCAGTAACGGTAATAACTGTAAGCATACCCCTTATAAATTCTTACATAATTTACCCAACCCCTTAAGGTCTGCTCTGAACCTTTTCAACTATTATAACACCTTGAAAACATCCACATTTAAATTATGCATTTCTCTGTAGGACTTTTGGTCAGGCAATGGGGATGTTAAAGTAAATGATCTTTATAATGTATGGGCTAAGCCGGCATAATTAATGGTATGCAGTTGCTAAAAGATCTCAAGCCTGCAACTTGAAAATGGTGCACATTAGTCATTGCTAAAATGGACATAAATGTTATTATTTTTATTTTATATAAACCATCCAGTCAGAAATAAGAGCTGGTGCGCTAATTACGCTCAATGTTTGTAGCTATAGCCGCTCAGTGTACAATTGGCTGCCAGCAGGAGACATGGGCACTGATTTCTATTTATAGAAACAGAGGTCTAGACCATCTCTGCAGCTCAACGCTTGTTTGGAGAGCGATAGAGAGAGAGAGAACGGTGGGTGGCTGAGTCTGCGAGGTTTAAGATTTACGTGTCGGGCTATTAAATGCAACATCAACCGTGTGTGCGTAAATGTTGTGTGGACGTAGAGGTGAGAAAACAACACAACAGAGTGTGAGAAAAGGGCGGCAGCATCAGGATGCGGAGAAGCGTTGATTTAATGCAAGCCTGTGGCTGACTTAACTGGTCTTTTGCTGCACATCAACGGCTGAAGCATTTCCAAATGTTTCCATTGTGGGCGTGCCGGCAACGGGCATCAATGTACATATATGATGGGTAGCAACATGAGTTTGAAAAATATTGAATATTCATTCAACGGCAGTTGGCAAGTATTTTTCCGAAGCAAACGAACACGGCTGGGATGCATAAATAGAACGGAAGATGGGACGGTCTTCACAAATACTGAAACACTGAAAGTGACAGTGAAGAAAAACAGCCTTATAGCGTCGTCAGCCTTGCAATATGTATGAGCGGCTCTCGGAATCATTTGAGTAAATGCACTTCTCATCCACTTCTCAGCTCTCTTGTATGTATTTGTGGGGGTGGCTCGCTTGTATCCCAGCAACAGTGCATTGGAGTGGGGTCAGTGCACCTAACGGGGTCTGGTGGAAACACCCAGAGGATCAGTGTGTGTTAGTACGTGTCACAGATATGTACATGAATGGCTCTTTTTTTTTGAGAGAGAGAGCTCAGTATTATTCATTCGGCAGCCTTCCCGAGTCAACATGTCATCATCATCACTCTCTTTTTTTGTGTGTCTTGTTTTTGTTACATATTGGGGCCAATATATCGGGATTTCACAGAGTTGTGGGGCCCACCCGTCCTTGTGGGTCCATTTTGCCTTTAGACCTCTTTTTGAGGGTCAAGACTTGGTTTTAGAGTTTAGGTTTGAATTGGGTTATGATTGAGGTTAGGGTAAGGAATGGGGTTAGGCAATCATTTTCGATGGTTGGGGTTAGGTGAAGGGGCTAGGAAATGCATTATGTCAATCAGATGGCCCCACAAAGATAGTAAAACAAACTTGTGTGTGCGTGTGTGTGTGTGTGTGTGTGTGTGTGTGTGTGTGTGTGTGTGTGTGTGTGTGTGTGTGTGAGTGTCTGCGCTCTTTATTCCACTTGAAACCTGAAACCCCTTTAACCGGATACTTCAGAGTTCCACCAGAGTCGAGAAGTTGTCAGTAGACCGGAGGAAGGATCAAAGGAAGGAAAGATGAAGTAAAGTGAAATCCAACACCGACCAGGCATCACCCTCTACCCACAGAGTTACAAATCCAGAATCTTTCACCAACCCTGGATACATCTGCATTCCAATAGAATTAGGGAGACATCAAGAGACCAGAGGAAGGACTAAAGGAAGGAATGAAGGATAGATGAAGCAGAGTGAGATGCACAAACTCCATGGCTCTTCTCTCCTTTGTATATTTTGAATGTGGCTTGACAAGTGATTCTTGACATGCTCAAAGAATGATTAATCTCATTTAAATAATGGAATATTCTCAGAAATTGCACATGAAGATAAATGCCTTAACTGGGCTGAATATCAGAGATTTTTTAAAAATCCCAAGATGCTGTCAAAATGTGGCGTTAATCTTTATTCTGAGGTAAGGTCTTGCAACATTAGCACAGGTTTGATACGTTTTAAGGAGTCTATGACCACATAAATGGATATCCTGTCGGCTTTGTACGTGGGGATTACATCTGCGCAGAAGCTACGTACGTACACGCTACATTTGAGCGGACACCTGGAAATAGTTGAGTGTGTGTATGCAAATATTTGACTGGCTAATGTCGTCCTAGCAACAAACAATTTTGCAAACTTGGACGCTAGCCGGTCCTGAGAGAGCAACTAGTTTAGCGCTAGCGAGGACAAGGGTAGTAAAACAACGGGGATGGATTAAAACAGGACGACAAAACAACATCCAGGGTTCTGGCCAGGGTACGGTGCGGGATCCTCAAGGTTAAATTATGTTAATGTAAACTTAAAAAGAAAACTTTGACATGTTGCGTCAACGGGCAATTTACCGGTTAATGCGCTCTTGCTGATTCTATGGTTAGCACATCTGCCTCACATTTCTGAGGTTCAAGGTCCGAATCGTGACTCCTATGTGGAGTTTACATGTTCTACGTGCACCAGGATCCTCCCATATTCTAAAAAACATGTACCTTAATTGTTAATTGAAGATTCTATATTGCCCAGAGGTGTTAACATGAGTGTGAGTGTGCCTTGCGATTGGCTGGAAATCGTTCCAGGGAGCACCACTAATTAGGATCGGCGCTGTAGAAAAATCGATGCATATTCAAAGAGTTGTGTTTGCTTGGAATGGGAATGTACTGTTCCAAGCATACGCAAAAACAGAACACATTCACATTGGCGTAAACGCTCCTCATATTGCTCTCGGTGTTGTTTCTCATTTTCCTGTAGCTATTTGGATCACCGCTGAGCGAATTCATTGTGTTTGCCCAAAGACGCTCATATTATGCTTCCAAATTCATGCCTGTGCATGCTTAATTAAAGATTAAAGGCCCAGGAGATGAGGTAGAGCTGAGAGGTTACACAACTCCGCCAGCGAGACGCAAACAAACAACCTCCACTTTTTTGTTCAATAGATACAAATCTGTTTTTAGCATCAGTCACATTATAATTGTTCTACCTCACACTGCACTTTGCTCACTACTTCCACACCGGTAATGTCCAAGCCTCCACATCCGAGTGGAGTAGATTACGGTAAGTGAGGCAAAACTGGGAAATGACTAATGGTAGACAGATGCAGTGCATACAAGGAATTCCAGAGTCAGGTCTGTGGCATTTGTTTACATTGACTATTGTCAAGGATCAATTCCCCACCCCCCCATATCTTCTTTTGTTTCTGATCATATTTTGAACTCCATTTTTTTAGAGGATATTGCAGCTGACCTTGCAAACTTGTTTTTGTATTTGAAAATCAATCGGAATTCAGCTCATCAGAATTCTACTTTATTGTCTCTGTTGTCTTTAAATATGTGCATATACAATCAGTAAGTGTGCATGTGTGGAATTACAGCATTCCCTTGGGAATACTTGTTGTTTTAATAAGTTTTGTTGTGATACCCGTGTTTGACAACGTGAATATGATAGAAACGTCTTGGTACTTCCACTTTTCACGATCATCATACGAATGTAACGAAAAACTATTATGCCCAATTACAGTTTCTTTTTTTTTCTTTTTTTTCTTTACAATTTACAATTTTTTTTTTTTACAATTACAATTTTTTTTACATTACAATTTTTTTACAATTACAAATTACAATTTTTTTTTTTACAATTACAGTTTCTTTATGAGATCCCATCCTTCCATTTTCTGAAGCTTGCGCTCATGGGTTATTTAGAGCCTATCCCAGTTGACATTGAACAAGAATAATAACCCAAATTGGGTCAAAAAGGTGCTTATGCAACTTTTTGGGTTATTCATTTAACCTGGATCAAATGAATACCCCAAAATTATTTTATATTTGCTACCCCTTAACTCCTCCACTCACAAAAGGGTTGATTTGTGTGGGGTGGTTTTCCATTTAACCTAACTTTTTGGTTTAAATAAATAACCCAACAACTTGGGTTGATCCCTTTTCGACCCAACTGTTCTTTAGAGTCTGTCTTTGGAATTTGGGACGAAGCCCAAATATGTGGTGAAAAACCACATGAGTACGGCGAGAACAAATTCCCACTGGAAGGCCAGAGCCGAGATTCAAACCTTTCACATCGGAACAGCGAGGCAGAGGTGCTAAACACTAGGTCGGGGAAAACAATAATAATAACAACAATTTAGTCAATTTAGTTCTCTTGGGGGGGCTACCATGTTGGTGACCCGTGTTCTACGTTCTGCAAAACCAAGAGACTTCAAAGCCTTTCAGAAGACGTCAACTTCTGTATTTCACCTGAAAATCTGTTGCAATATCCTTTAAAAATAGGGACTTACTATAACTTAACGTAATCTTATGTCTCACACACATAAGCACTCTTGTAAGGTTTGTAATCTGTTTGTAAAAAAGGGAGCTGTCTGTGAAAACACTTTGTTGGCTATTATTGGCAGTGGCATACAGCCCACAGCCCACAGGCATTCATTCGTAGTTTTTCATTGAATTAAATGTCACAGGTTTGCAAATGTTTTTTGTTTGTTTTTTTTAAATAAAAGGCTCCGCTTCAACTGAAAAGTAGAATGTCACAATAGCAGGAAGAAAGAGTCATTGAAAATGGTCTCTTGTTTTGTGTTGCAGACGGTGCGCCATGGTTTCCCCTACCAGCCCACTGCTTTGGCCTTTGACCCCGTGCAGAAGATTCTGGCCATCGGCTCCAGATCAGGTGGTGTTCGAATGTATCCTTTCATGCGCTCGGCCTCACCTCGTCACGGAGACGCGCTCGCCGACTGTATGTATACAAACATTTGAACAAAACCTTATCTCTTTGTTTATTTATTTTTTAACCGTGAGATATCATATTTGAGCAAACCCAAGAAGGGCAATGGCTAACTCCATGGCTGAGAATTTGTGTTTTTGTTTTGCCACAAATGTATCCCTTATCATTACCTCGGCCAAGGGTACGAACAGGACTCGTTTCGCTTCACAAAACCTTGTGGAGACGTACGACACGGGCTGCGGAAGAACCCATTTGGTTTTATCCCGATAATAATCAATGATCCTTCAAGGGGAAATTCAATTTACAATGTTGTGTATTTTTGTCGCGCACCACACAGAGAAGAAGACACGCATGCAGGTTTGCAGGGTGAGATGTTAGATTGAGAGGTGCGACATGAGTGTGAGCTGAAATTTTGGTGCCTTGCTCAAGAGCATCTTGGCAGAAGTTATTACGTAGTTGCAATTTCAAGAAAAGTCGTGCCTTTAATGATCCTCTGCTGTTTTTTTTTTTGTGGTCATTGTTGAAGCATTCTCACTGAATATTGGCTAGATCTCAACATATGTTTTCTTGATGTAGCCCCAAAATGTAATCAGAGCATCTCTACCAAAACGAATGGCGATAATAGTCATTAAATGCATTTTTTTTTCTTGTTATTGAGGTAATTTTCCGACAAAGATCAGTTGAGCATTTGAAACTCATTGCCGTGAACAAATAGCAAAAACGCAGGCTGGTTCACAAGGTTATTGCCGTTTTCCCGCTTGGTAGGCACCTCGACAGAAGAATCTTTTAAGTGGCCTTTAAAGAAGATGTATTCAGCATTTTTTTTCCTCTCACTTCAAAACAGTTCCCAGGCCCTGATGTCTGAGATTTGCTTTGGTGCGATAACCTCAAGGATCAAAATTTGCAATCGTTTTTTCATCCTCGTTTTTAACCTTGAGGGTTTGGGGTTGGGTGTTAATGTGTCATGCAAATGAACCACTGCTCACCCCGCCTCCTTCTATTGCGGGGTGTATTAATGCGAATGTGGCTTCTGTTTACCAAGGCGAAGCTATTTTGAGCCCCGAGTTGGAATTTTACTTTGGAAGAAAAGTCACCCGAGCCCATAAGAGAGTAAAATCAATGATTGTGTTTTCACTTTATCAGATAGCTGCTGATTTAGTTGTCAATTAGTACGTCGATCAGCGCGCATGCATCGCCAAACGTAAATTGAATTTGCCAATCTAAATTAGAATTGTGCATTCTAGATGAACTCAGTGTTGTAAAGTAACGCAGCTTTCGAGTACAAAGCATTGTATGGGACATGCAATTTTCATCCATATACTTGAACATGCAACTATTATGCGTTAAGAATTCCCACTAGAACCATGTGAGATACTATAAATAGACGTGATTCTAGTGCAGTGATTCCCAACAGCTGTGCTAGAGCACAGGAATGTGCCTTGAGAGATCATCAGGTGTGCTGTGGGAAATTTCCAATTGCATGTTATTGGTCTGAAAATGATCATTCCGTTATGACAAATATTGCGACTTTATTTTTCTGTCTGTGATATTGACAGGCACAGCCATGTAATGATCTTCCACTAGATAGCAGAAGGGGAACAGAATAAGCACTTTGTATTGTATTTCAGTATATATATATATATATATATATATATATATATATATATATATATATATATATATATATATATATATATATATATATAACATGATCATAACTATTTCATATTTCATAAAAAATTTCTTGCGGGTCGTGCGATATAGAGTTCAACCAAATGAAAGTTGTTAAAACACACGTTTTAGTGTACCTTAGTGCCTTACCTCACTCTCGCTTGCGCAGTAAAAGGCGCAAAGTGCACGTGCTTCAAACTATTTGTTACTCCCATTTGAAATTAATTCTAAAACTGGCACATTAAACATAAGAGAATTGTGTATTGTATATTTGAACAAATGTTCAATCAAACCGTATGATTAATTCAAGCAAAAGTCCACACATTTTATGCTAACACATGCTAACGGAAATTAGCATTGGTGCTAACCTTCAAACAATCCTATTTAAAAAAACAATTGGTTAAATATCTGAGATATTCAGTATATATAACATGATCATAACTATTTCACTAAAAAAATCTTGCGGGTCGTGCGATATAGAGTTCAACCAAATTAAAGTTGTTAAAACACACGTTTTAGTGTACCTTAGTGCCTTGCCTCACTCTCTCGCTTGCGCAGTAAAAGGCGCAAAGTGCATATGCTTCAAACTATTTGTTACTCCCATGAAATTAATTCTAAATTCTGGCACATCAAACGAGAATTATGTATTGTATATTTTAACAAATGTTCAATCAAACCGTATGATTAATTCAAACAAAAGTCCACACATTTTATGCTAACACGTGCTAACGGAAATTAGCATTGGTGCTAACCTTCAAACAATCTTATTTAAAAAAAACAATTGGTTAAATATCTGAGATATTCAGTATATATAACATGATCATAACTATTTCATAAAAAAATTCTTGCGGGTCGTGCGATATAGAGTTCAACCAAATGAAAGTTGTTAAAACACACGTTTTAGTGTACCTTAATGCCTTACCTCACTTTCTCGCTTGCGCAGTAAAAGGCGCAAAGTGCACATGCTACAAACTATTTGTTACTCCCATTTGAAATTAGAAACAAGAGAATTATGTATTGTATATTTTAACAAATGTTCAATCAAACCGTATGATTAATTCAAACAAAAGTCCACACATTTGATGCTAACACGTGCTAACGGAAATTAGCATTGGTGCTAACCTTCAAACAATCCTATTTAAAAAAACAATTGGTTAAATATCTGAGATATTTAGTAGCATGTGCGCAAAGGATAAACCACAATATAACAATATACTATACATTTTTTTGTCATTTTGTGGTCTTAATCCAATATAAACTACATAAGGTACCATATCGACGCCTTCTTGAAATAATCGCCTAAGTAATTTTTTTTTAGATTTTTCAGGAAACACAAAAATTTTAACCATTTGCATCATGAGGAGATGATTTAGGCAAAAAATAATAATTTTTGCAAAAAAAAAAAAGACTTACATTTTTTAAGAGTGTGTTGATACATATGGCTCAATAAAGATTGCGAAACACTGCTCTAGTGCATCTTAATGCAGGGGCCTCCTCATCCCCCTCCTCTTCCTTTCCGCCCTGTCATTTCACATTGCACAGCTGTCATGTCGCAGGCTCACAACTGTCCCTCCAACATCCCACGCCCTGGGTCACCCGGTCACAAGGAAAAAAAGATGGCGTGTCAGTGGGACCCGGGTAGGAGATTACACTCACATAAATACACAGTGTTCCCAGCATCCCCGTGGGGAACCTGAGGCAGAGGCAGCAAACAATTATTGATGCTGCAGTTGTTGCGTTGCTGGTCCTGCTGGGTTCGATGATGAACAGACACCATGTCATGCCGCTAAGAGAAATTTGAGAAAAAAAAGGCGAAATATTCTTTCAAGATTTGTGAGAGAGTGAAATCTAGAGTGGGAGTATAAAAGGTGGATAAAGACGTTGCTGATGAAAAGCCATTAAAACGCGTCTTGATTACGTGATAAGCTCAGCCAAATGAGGCAACGTGATCTCCTTTGTACGTCTCACAATCGTGGCATCTCTTCCCTTGAAATTCCACCGCTTGGCTATGAAGCCAAACCGAGATTGCGGCTGGATGGAAGCCCTTGAGTGACTTAGCATTTGTATTGACATGCTGCACACATCTCGCCGCTGCTCTCATGAGGGCCCTCGCTGATTCTCTTTCTCCATAGCCGCACTTTCTGTTTTACTGTTTTTCGCCTTGCCCCCCATCGCCTTTAACTCCTCTTGATTTTCAGCTCGCGTTTATTACATTCACGCTTCCTCTCTCCTTCACAGCCTTACTTTCCCCCGTGTCCACCTGTCACCCGTCATCCCCATTTATTTCTGCAATGCAGCAAAAATGGTGGAATTTGACACCAATAGCAACCACATCTAAGTGGACATGAATAATACAAGTCCAATTACTTAGCAAAATTGTTGCTAAAAATAAGTCGCTGCTTTTAATTAAAGTCACTTATAGTAAAAGTGGAATATTTGCTCACTGGATTATTGGAAATGACTGATATCCTGGGCAGCAGGCCAGTAGCCTTACTGCAAAAAGGTACGAATGTTTCTCTAATATCGATTTGTATTTTCTCTTTTTGCCTGTGTCACTGTGCTGCCAGTAATAGCCACTTTGGCAGCGGCTGTGTCATGTGACTAATTACTGCATTTTGCAAAATTGCCATATTTCCAAGCCTGCACTCTTGGACAAATAAACGTCTCACCTCAAATAGCTGCCCCCAGCTCCGCAACCCCTCCGGTAAAAATAAATAAATAACACCAGGCAGCTGTAATTACACTTGTCCACAAAGTGGTACATTTGGCTTGGTATGCGCCACTTCTCTCCAGGCTACATCGGGCGTGTACGCTCGGCGCTGTTAGATGCATGAGTTCCGCATATAGAGCGATATTACAGCAGCAGGACAGAGTGTCTGTGGATTCAACAAAAGAAGAACAATGTGACAGTGTCTCTGAAGACATCAATGATAAACAAGAAACATCTTTAAAGGGTCAAGTCAAAGTCAAATCAACTTTTTTTTTTGACAATATGTTCTATGCATCATTATTAGTCTAAACACCGTATTGTGTTTAATATTGGGAATATGATTTAAGCAGCAAAAGTCAGCCGTATCGGGGCGGCCATTTTGCCACTTGCTGCCAATAGAAAAGGACATCACAGGGTTGTGCCCTGGTGCTGCTGTGTCCTGGGCGACCCTGGGGGGGCTATGCTTGCTTGCCATCCACTGAAACTCAAACCGAATTTCCATCTCCCACTGGTCGCTGAATCAGTGGAGGCTGGTGTTTGTGGATCTCACTCTGCTTCATCTATCCTTCCTTCCTTAAGTCTTTCCTCTGGTCTCTCGAGGTCTCCCTAATATGTTGGAATTGAGATGGTTCTGAGGTTGGTGAAAGATTCTGGTTTTGTAACTCTGTGGTTGGTGCTGGATTTCACTTTGCTTCATCTTTCCTTCCTTTGATCCTTCCTCTGGTTTCCTGACAACTTCACAACTCTGGCAGGACTCTGAAGTATCCGGTCAAGGTGAAGGGTCTGGGATTTATAACAGGTTTCATGACAGGATTGTCTTCAAAGAATCAAGAATGTACGACATAGTTTTGAAAAATACACAGTAAACATGGCGATGGGGAGGAGAAAATGTAGAAATGGTAGAAATGTTTATTTTATACACTCCAATGTTGTCTTTTGTCACAGTGGATTGCTTTTTTTTTTAATGCATTATCTCCATGCCTTCCATTTTATAATAGAAGATGCATGCTCCATTTGTATCCCACAAGTGGCACATTCAGTAAGCACCCCGTCGAGTAGTAGCCTTCTGGCTTCAATTTCACATCCACAACGTGTAAATGCTGCAATCCTACAAGTGTATGTTTTTTTTTTTTTCACTTGAGTCCAGTGATCTTTGCTATTTCTGTTATATCACATAGCCGTTTCACTACACCCTTAATATTTATAACCATGTTACTGTGTCAGCCTGTCTATACCATAATTACTGTACATTTACGTTTTTTTTTTTTTCTGGAAAAAAATAAAATTAAAATAAAATACATTTACGTACAATTTGATCACCCGTGCTGACTTCTAGTCTTGTTCAGGGTCACGAGTTAGCTTTGAGTGAAAATCTATTTTATTGTCTTCCAATAATGTGCTGTGATCAACTATAAAGTAACATTCCTTTTCATGAAATCTGACAGTGATTTGACAAAAGGTAGACTTACATCATCCATTTTTTCCCCCCTGTCCATCAGAGCACAGTCTGAGCTTGTTCTGCTTGATCATGAACACGGCGCTCTGCAACTTACTTCCTTATTTTGTAAAGTGACCCTTCGGTGCTACGCAAATGTACCCTATCATTATCATTATCACTACTGTTACTACAGTTGGCAAGTAGAGAGCTGTAAATGGTATCAGGAGATATTCAATCAGGAGCCAAATGGGCCTGTGGCAGGACTGATCATGCCTGGCTGTGACAGCGTGTGCCGATGCATAATGAGCTCAAGTTTGGACGCGGCATTTGTGGTTACAAAAATTATGCAAATACGAGCGCGGTGTGTGCAAACACATCTCGCACACTTTTGCATCTGATTATGGCTTTGGACGCGCTCCGTAGTAACTAAGCTACTGAGAGCAGCAACATAGTGATTATGTTTGCAGGCTGCTCATACAAGTCAGCCGATGAATGACACAGCGAGACCGTGCTGAATGCTTAATTGATCGCAGTCGTTTTGTTTGTTTAATTGTCACATGCATATATACGCTTGTGTGGCTAAAAATGGACTGTATCAGAGGCTTGTTTGACCCATTGTGTGCACACAATCAATTAGCATTAGCCAAATGCTAATTGCCGCCTGCTGGTAACTGAATGACCGTGCGGATGTGATTATGTTTTGAATGTGATAAGCAGATGGTGCTTATCAAGACTGGCTAATTTAGTCCATTTCTAGAATCTTATTTGGAAAGTGTTTTGAGTTGGCTTCATTAATTAGCATCTTGAATCTATAGATTTGCTCAGTGGAGATATGGCACTCTGAGCAAATTGCAGTCACCATGCAGTGTTAGTTAAATTCAACTGCTTGATTATTAGCGGCACAAAACGTAGCTTACAAACATACAGCACGTAAATTATAACACTGATTGAAGGATGTAAAAAAGGAACTCTATTGTTTCCTATTATTTTAAAAGCTCCAATGGAATAACGATACAATTGACAAAGCTACAATGTTAGATGACATCCGCATTGATTGATCTAACATGTACACTTACCAATCTATTGAGGGGAAATTGTTTAGTTACACGAAGCACAAGGGGATTACATTCATTTTAAATGTATTGTATTTGTTATTAGTGTGAATTTAGACTAGACTAGGAATAGGATATCGAATAGAAAAAGGATTGAATGGAACACAATGGAATAGAACGGCCGAACAAGCCAATATTATCTATCTATCTATCTATCTATCTATCTATCTATCTATCTATCTATCTATCTATCTATCTATCTATCTATCTATCTATCTATCTATCTATCTATCTATCTATCTATCTATCTATCTATCTATCTATCTATCTATCTATCTATCTATCTATCCCTTATCTAGCTAGCTTAGCTAGTTAGCTAGCTATGTACAATACAGCATCTAATCTGTCATCCATTTTAACAATGTACAAGCATTGTGGGCATTTCAGTGGTCTTCCTTTTAAAGAGCTCATGTATTTCCTCTGGGCTCCAATATTATGATATCTCTCTGGCTTGGAAAGACCGCTCATTTGCTTTTAACGCCATAATGATGCCATCAACTGTCGTTGGTTCCCATGATGCTCTGCAGTTTGTTGGCCTTTGCCATGATGACTGAGTCTTATCACGTTTGTGTTCTTTTCAGCATGAATAGCAGGCTAGAGGATAATAGGAAGAATTTCAGCTACATCCACTACTTCCATTTTCCTTATTCTCATACCCATCTGTTTTACTCTGACCTTGGTTCCCATGTTGAATGGGAGTCGTATCTATTATTCTGGAAAATAATGCCCACCTCTTTTTCTGCCTTTCCCTCTTATCAGCCTATGATTGTACAATGTAGTTCTACTGGATGTGTGTGGGGGAAAAGATACAAAGCTGTGATGATGGGGAGAAAGTTACTAGGTTGCAGTCTTTTGGGTCATCGTGCACTCGTGGTCAGCACGTCTGCTTCAGTCCTGAGGTTTGTGGTTCTAATCTCGACTTCAGTATTTTCTGTGGGTACTCTGACTTCCTTCCACATCTCCAAAAACATGCATGAAGAGTCAGAGAATTGGTGAGAGAGAAGGTGCGAATGAGAGAAGTCAATGTTTGTCTGCGAGATGTCAGAAAAGTTCTAGGACTACTCTCACTAAAGACATATTTCAAATCCAAACTATGAGTTCCTTGTTAATGTGGACCAGAATATTTACAAAAAGATCCTTCAGTGTCTAAGAGTCTACAGGACAAGTTGTGGCTTCCTGCTCACACTGTTCTGAGCATCCGACAGTTCCTGGCTGAGAGCAACATGGGATTGCTGCAGCAACCTCCCTACTCAATCGGCCGTATATGTGCCCTGTGGAACGATGCTGCCAAGTTTTATTGAGGTTCCCCATCTTGGGTGAATTAGATGACCCCTGGTAGGCAGTACAAATGTAAAGCAATTACTTTAAATTATTCTCATCCTTTTCATTTCTACATTCCTCTATATCCTCCTTACTGACATTATTTGCTCCTTGGGAGCGATGGCGAGGAGGTCGAGGAATGAAAGGTTAGATGGCTATTAATAGCACTGCTGAAAATAATCTGGAAATGCCACTGGTTTGTAATCAGGATTCATACTACTGAATATATAGCAACAAATCCCATGTGGCAAAACATACATTTTTTTTGAATAATTCATATTGATTTTGCCTTTCATCCTAATTTGATACGTTTAAGCAACAAAGCAATTTTTTTTATTATTTTTTTTAAAAAAGCATTCTGTTTAAACATGCTGATGTTTTGCCGTGAAATATCACACAAGCACTTATGGAGTCACATCCTGTGAAGCGCACAATAACCTTCAACCGTAAAGAGCCAGAACGTCTCGAAAAGGATTCTGTGCAACCTTTGATATCCTACAAGAGGCAGAAGGATGCTTTGTGTATAGAAAGGACAAAGTGCAAAGTGTAAGCCAACGACATGAAGGTGTTACAGAAGATGTACGGGTCTATTTTCGCGCTGTTGTGGGGAGCGAAGCTGTTTGCGAGGTGCGGCACGGCAGCACCATTGAATGCTCGGGATGTTAGCCTGCCTTCTTTGAAAATGACTTCACTCTCCAGATTACTGACTGGTGAAAAACGTGTACGGAGATTTGAACTCGCGCGGGAGCAAAAGGTTCGGTTTGTGTGGGATGGGGCTTTGATTATTTTGTTGGCGCATCAGAGCATTTCCTTACGTGCAATGCAAATAGACAGCAGGGCTATGAGAGGAATTGTGACGAGTTCAGATTCAAAGAATGACAACCATTTATTTATCTAGAGTGAAACTCGAAACTGCGGTGAGACTCTTACCATCATTAACCACATATAAATTCGGTGAATTCAATTAGGTGTGATGCCAATACAATTTTACATCTGTTAGTCTTTAATTGGACCTGATTACGAGTCCATTTGAACGGAATCACTCCTGAGATTCGCTCTCTAACATAATAACGAGAAAGATGATTGTATGCATATTTAGTATGTTTTGATTTATTGTGAGGACATCATTAACATAAATATAACATTGTTCAACAGTTTTGAACATTAAAATGGGAAGACTAAGACTTATTTTAGGTCCAATGCGATGTCCAAACTATAAATAGAACATGTATTATAAAAATAATAAATGATGACAATAACCTAACTGAAAAAAATAGTACACCCAAGTATCTAGTTAGTCTGGAGTAGACAGATTTGTATTGTCACATACACAGTTAGAGTTACATATACATAACACAAAAAAATAAATAACTTGCAGTCAAATGTGATTTGGAAGCACACTTCCTAAAAGTGTGAAACAAGTTCACAATTATCAACTCAACGCTGCATAGTGCATACAAAGAGCTGTGAAAAAAGTAAAAAGCAGATATTTAAAAACTAATACAATGTTAACAATGCATTAATGACATTTAAAAAAAAAAACAGTAAATGGCATGCGATTACATTAAAACAATCCCAAGTCATGTCAGGGGCAAAAAAAAACAATGAAAAAAAAAAACAGGGGTTCCAGAATTGAACCCTGTGGAACACCATACGACAGTAGGGCAGAGGATCTATACCACTCTAGAGCGCTACCGCTAATGCTCACCTGGTGCCGCAAACGAGCCAATAGAATACCATGGTCCACCGTATCGAAAGCTGCAGTCAGGCACCCAAAGTCAAATGTCGAACTTGCCACCAAAGCACATAAAGCATTTTGAGTTTACGATGAAGCCGTTTGTTCAGTTCATTCAAACAGAATGCAAGTAAAGCCAGTGTGTAAATGTATGCGAATGGAGCCACCGTGTTATCTTTTTGATGTATTTCTTTTTCTTCTCTGTCAAAGCCAGAGCGCTTCCACTGACTTTGAATAATGTCCAAATTAAAGTGATTTAGGTCGCAGGTGTTGAAGGTCAGATTGATACTTGTGTTTTACTGCTCCGCAAATTGCAATTATCTAGTCATTGTCCTCACTGCTAATCGCTGATTGATTTTGCAGGGCAACAAGCTGTTTCCTTTTCTATTTGTTTTGCTGCGGCAAGGAGACCACACTTGTAAGCATGGACTTGCGTTTTAGTTCCCAATTCCGAAACGAAGGATTATTCCAGTAATTTATAAGATGTACTTTGACATTGGCAATTGATCAGTCACTGTTGAGGAGTTCTAATCCATTCATTCATTCAGTAGATACAAAACCTTTCAGCATACCCTCCTATTTCTTTCTTTTTTCTTTTTTTTCTGGAGAGCTCAGTATTGTTCATTCGGTAATTTTACCGATTTGACATGTCATCATCACTGCTCTCTCTTTTTTTTTTTTTTTTTTTTTGTACGTGTATGTGCGTGCGAGTGTGTGTGTATTCATTAGTTCACCTAAAACCTATTAAAAAATCCCATACCGTTCACCTAAACCAAACACTTCCGGCCAGAGTCGTGAGGCCGCCAGGAGACCCGAGGAAGGACCAAAGAAAAGAAAGGAATACCCTCCTATTTCTGTCGCAAGCAAACTGAGTGCTTGTTAAGAGGTTGGTACATTGCCACAGATATGTCGATACATACAAATGTTACCATTGAACATAAAAAAATAAAAAGTGGCCCTTAGGGGCAAAACCATTTCTCAGCACAATTTGTAACGGCGTGTCGATGGTGAGCAGAAAGAAAATGCAGCGAATCTCAGCAAGGTGTCAGAAAATGCGTGCAGTGTCGCACGTCATATCGCATTAATTCATTCGGTCTATCTTCTAAACAACAGACCCTCGCCGAAGGGCCTTTCCGGTGCCAGCTGCCTCTCTTGTTAATTTGATTCCTCACCTCATCGCCCGGGCCGGGAGCAGTTCGCATACAACCGTCCGGGCGTTGTTGTTGTCCAGACATCTGCTGGCCACGACAAGAAGAGCTTTTTGAAATCCTTTCCCTGATTTTCATGCATTCATTTCTGTTCTTGTCGGTTTGCCACATGCGCTACAGATGATGGAAAATGATTCATATTAGTGCTCATTACTGCAGAAGAGGAGGCCTGATGAGAGGAGATAGACATGGGAAATGATGCAGGTAATGAATGCAAGCGTTTACGGAGTTATTAGAAGAGAAATCGGCAAGATTGTTCAAAACTGAATATGTAAATAAACGTCGTATCACGTTATTACATAGCTTAGCTAAAAAGCCAACCATTAATTTTCTATAAAACTAGAGAGAGGTGGAGTTCACTTTCACATTCACACCTATGATATATTCAGTGTGAAGATGTATTTTGGGGCTGTGGGAGGAAGCTGGAATACTTAAAGAGAACCCCCAAAAGCACAGGAAGAGCCGGTCGACTCCACATACAAAAGGTGTGAGCTGACAGATTCCAAATTGAATTGGATTAATAGTATAAGTGGAGATTTATGAAGAGTGGCAGTGTCTCACTTGTAACACTCACTTGATGCAGCTGCTAGAAGTGAGATAAAAAAAAAACGTTTTCTCAGAAAAGCAATAGCTCATCATTCTTGTGTGTTTTGGTAAAAGCGTTTCTGGTGAATAGCAATTTTAATGTGAAATGTTTTTGGGTTTGTGTGAGAGATTTTTTGGTGAGTGTGACTTTTTGAGTGTCAAAGTGTTAGTTTTTGTTGTTGAGTGTGAGTATTTTTTCATAGGTGTATATTTTTTGGGGCGCGGGGCAAGTTTTTTTTTTTTTTTTGGTGAGTTTGAGATTTCTGGCCCGAGTCTGCATTTCCATTTTTGTGTGTGAGGTTGAAAGGTTTGAGAGGCTTTTTGATGTATTTTTTATTTATTTTTTTGTGGGAGGGATTTTGTGTCAAGATTTTTTTTTTGTCTATGCGAGACTGACATGGTTTAGGTTGTGGTGAGTGGGAGATTTTTTTTTTGTGTGTGTGTGAAGGTTTATCATGTGTGTTCAGAGTATTTTTGGAGAATGAGCGTTGCTTTGGTGTTTTTTTAAATTTTTTATGTGAGTTTGTGGCGTAAATGAGAGTTATTTTATGTGTGACAGGTTTTTGGTGAGTATGAGATTAGATTTTTTTTATGAGTGTGAGATTTTGTTGTGTGTCAGTTTATGATGTGTGTTAGAGTATTGTTGGAGAACATGAGTTTGTGTTGGTGTGTGAGAGTTTGTGTTGTAGGCATGAGAGTTTTTTTATGTGTCATAGGCTTTTTGGTGATTATGAGAATTGTTGTGTGAGTTTTTGTGTGTGATTTTGTGATGTTTGAGAGTTTTTATGTTTGGTAGGTTTTTGGTGAGTATGAGATTTGATATTTTTGTGCGAGTATGAGGTTTTTTTTTTTTTTTAGCGTGTGAGAGTTTATCATGTAATGAGTATTTTGAAGAACATGATTTTTTTTGGGTGTATGAGAGTTTGTGGTAAGAATTTTGTTTTTATGGCTTTATTGTGTATGACTTCTTTTGGTGATTTTGAGAGGATATTTTTTGTTTTGCCTGTGAGATTTTTGGTAAGTAAGAGATTTTTTGGGTGCGTTTTCAGTATGAGTGAGCTGTTTATGTTAAGTGAGAGGTTTCTTTGTGGGTGTGAGATTTTTTATTTTTTTTGAGAGACATATTTGTGTTTGAAGGGCCACTGTTTTTGGCATACACCGGTATATGCCGATTCATAATACTGCGACTAGGAAAGCAAATTGTCAAATGTTGAACCCATTTACAGTTGTAGTCAGAAATTTACTCATCATGGGCATGAATGTAATTTTGGGCTTCTAGTTATTTTTATATATATATATATATATATATATATACTGTATATAAACTGTTCTTTTACCAGACTAGAATGATTAAACAACATACATTCTCATTGATTTTAAAAATCAATTGCCCGTCTTTGTCTTCTTGTGTTTGGGGTAAAACAGTAGGTTACTATTTTATCTGTTCCGTGGGAACCCTGAAAAATGGCCGGCGAAGTCAACTTTGAGCTGGAGAAGAAGCTACTACAGGACTGTGAACATGCAAGATGCGGAAATGAAAGCGCGGGGATATGAAGGAGACCAGGGGAGAGTGAACTCCAGGTGTTGATGCGTGCAGAGGGGAACTATGCTCAAAGTGTGTGCCAATTCGCTCTAAATGGAAATTAGTTGTTGTGTTGTTGAAAGAATGCATTGGACTTGATAAATGTGTGTGCCTGCTTCGTGGGGAACACAGAAAATTCTAAATATTTCCTTGCAAATGTTTTGTTTTAAAAAGTGGCATTTTTTTTTCATCGACTCTGGAAGTTTTGATGCCATGTGTTTGGTTACCTTAATTTCTAGTCATCAATTGTAGCTATTTCAGTGTCATTTATAGCAGAGCGTTGATTTGTACCGGCATGACATGCAACCGCGTACCATGTGATCTGAAGCTCCACAACTCATTTCGACATAGTTTGGCACAATATGTATGATAAAATTAGCTTTTTTTTGCACATTATTGTCTGCATGCATTTAAACACAGCACATTTCATAAGTATTTTTTTGACTTGAAAGTGTGGTTTCATGAGCCTCAGTAGCAGCTTGAACATCTGTAAGGAATCGAAAGCAAAGTCATGACCTCTCCCATCAGCACCAGCCATCTGCATCATAATGAGCTATTAGTAGCACTGAATTCACCGCTATTGCCGTCTCTCCTCACACTTACCGATGTGATGTCATTCAGCATGTTGTTATTTTCTCCTGTGAATGCAACGGCATATTTTTAAACTTCTTTCCCCCCACTGTTTCATTGTTCAGTTTTTGTTTCTACTTTCATCATAGAGTGCATAATTCATTTTTCTTCATACACTCTCATTCTCATGTAATGTAAAATAGTGGCACTCGCAGCTTGACGGAACGGGACGTTTATTTCTCATTTTCAGTGTGGAAAATAAGATACATGCAGCTTTTATTGTCAGTAAGTCCAACGGGACTGTCGGATGGTATATTTTTTTCTCTACAATTTAGGGTAATATATCACATTGTAATAAAAAAAAAGACTACTTTAATATCCATCCATCCATTTTCCGAACCGCTTATTCAGTCTTTTTTATTTTTATTTTGTATGTGGCTGTGTATGAGCGTGTGTGCGTGCGTGTGAGTGTGTATTCATTAGTTCACCTAAAACCTATTAAAAAATCCCATACCGTTCACCTAAACCGAACACTTCAGAGTCATGAGGCCGTCAGGAGACCCGAGGAAGGACCAAAGAAAAGAAAGGAAGGTGAAATCCAGCTTATTCAGAGTCTTATATAAAGGTGATATACTGTAAGCTTAGCTTTCACTTTTCTAGTCTACATTGTTTCTTATGAGCGGCTGACAAAATTCCAAAATTACCTCTCACAATCTTCTCATATGCTCTCAAACTCTACTAAAAGCCTCTCACACACTACAGATTTTTTTGTTACGTTTACATTCATTACACTACTGAGACACTCTCACACATACAGTACATACACACTAGTGAAATGCTCTCACACACTATTGAATTTTTGTTTGCTTACATACAATATATACTGAGGCACTCTCATATCCACTCCTGTTTTATTCACTCGACTGAGTCACACTCGCAGTAGATAGTTCCCCCCCCCACACTCACATTACTACTAAAACACTCAAAAAAGAAATCAAATGCTCCCACATCCACCACTGAGACACTCTCACACATACTCTGCTCTTATTCACACTACTGAAACTCTCACACACAATACAGAATATATTTTTACTCACGATCAATACTGAAATGCTCTCTCGCTCAGAATTGAAATGCTCTCACACACGCTCCTGAAACACTCATACACAGTACTGATGTTTTTGCTGTCATGTTACTAAAATGCTCTCATAGAATATTATTAGCACATTTATACACACACATTTCTATATGAATAGGAATCAATCAATCAATCATTGATTAGTCTAAAAACCCAATTGAAACATTTCATGCAAGTTGTTGGCATTCAGAAAATCATTTAACTGGATAAAAACAAGATTCTTTACAATTTTACTTTGAAAAACAGGCTGATTGGACACTGGTTTGTAATTTGTTTAAACCATTTTTCTTCAGAAATAGCCTGACAAAGACCATATTACAAGCACATGGAAAGACCCCTGCCTGAAGAGAACAATGTAAATCTTAAAATGTCCCAAAAAATGTTAGGATTGTCTCTAAAAACATTTCAGCTGTCTAAGTGTGAGAGGATTTCAGTAGTTTGAGTCATATATGTGAGAGGTAATCATGAATTATGTCCCTGACGGCCCCTCATAGTTTCTTTCCTTTCAGCTTCATTCCATCTGTAGTTATTATTTCCATGTTGTCTCTATGGTAAACGGTGGCCCTTTGAATCTCTGCAGGCAGCCTTTTTGAGGCTTTAATATGCAGACAATGTCACAAGCTTAGTGTTGCGTCTGTATGTTTACAGCCACGCACGCATGGAAAACATGTTGTGTTCGGGCTCAAGTGCACCCGTGTGCAGAGAGGCGGTTGAACACCCTTGAAGAGGATGCACGCCTTCTCGTGCAAGCAGGTGTTTGCGTAGGTGTACGTGCGTGAACGCAAGGATGAACACAGAGAGAGACGCCTGCGAGGAGATGAGAAGAGATTGAGGTTAGGATGAGAGATAGCTTCTTGGCAGTGGCGTCGAATTGGGCTGATTTATCGTCCCACAATGTGACTCACCGTTTGTGAAGCATGCATTTCACATTTTAAAGGACTTAATCAAAGGCGCAGAGGAAAAGACGGTGAGAGAATGGGGAGACGAGTGCATTGAGGATGCAGTCAGGGAAAAACAGATGAACTGTTTGAATTTTAGATGAAATGCAATTAGAGGGGCTACTGCAGTATGTTTTGCTGTAGCTTGCTAAAAACTCAGCCAAGTATTCAGTATACCAACTTTTGGACTTCTGATGTTGAGGTTCTTTACTAATGAGAGTATTAGGGTCACCCCAAAAAATGTATATATCAAGAACAAAGTAAATATTGCAAGAATAGAATTATAGGTTGGTATTTTCAGACAGCATGTAGAAATAGAAGTCATAGAGATACTGGGAAGCTGGGAAGATGAATCTTTTAAGTTGCCTTCCGGAGTATAAGTCGCAGCAGTAAAAAAAAAAAAAAATATATATATATATATATATATATACGTACATTTATATATATATATATATATATATATATATATATACGTACGTATATATACGTATATATACGTACGTATATACGTATATATGCGTACGTATATATACACGTATGTATACGTACGTATATACGTATATATACGTACGTATATACGTATATATACGTATGTATATATATGTATAGGTACATATATATATATATATATATATACGTACGTATATATACGTATATACGTACGTATATATACGTATATACGTACGTATATATACGTATATACGTATGTATACATACGTGTATATATACGTACGTATATATACGTATATACGTACGTATATATACGTATACATACGTGTATATATACGTACGTATATATACGTATATACGTACGTATATATACGTATATATACGTACTTATATACGTATATATACATACGTATATACGTATATATATATATATATATAGATATACGTATATATATATATATATATACGTACATATATATATACGTACACATATATATACGTACATATATAAACCCAGACAAAAAACCATAGAGTTCTTTCTTCTCCTTCTACTTTTTTGTTCTTCCTCTTTCTTCTTCTGTTTCTACTTTTGTTGTCTTCTTGTTCTCCTTTCGTTGTCATTTACTTTCTTCTTCTTCTTTCTTCTACTTTCTTTTGGCAAATCCTTTAGAAAGTCAGCATAATTAGAGAAAAGGGATTTTAGGTGCCAGTCCGAGCTCTAAATTAATGTATTATACAAGTCGTACCAGAGTATGTCACAGGACCAGCCAAACAATCAAAAACAGTGACTTTCAGTTCGAAAAATACGGATCTTAACAAGTTGATATGTGCATGTGTAGAGCCACAGACAAATGTTTTTCTCATAACATTTCGTCATTGTTGCTTAAATACCGGTTCATAGTTTGCATGTCTATTTTTTTTTATTTTTTTTTATAAAGCATCAGATCTAATAGAGCACCATTGGAATCTTTAGTGTGTCTCAGCCTTTGGATAAATCAATCAAGTAGCATCTGTTCAAGGTTTGCTTGTAATTGTTGGATGAGACACGAGTGGACATTCGGAGTGACGATCACCGTACGTGCAATATCAGAGAGCAGAGTGTAAGGACTGTAGAGAGAATATAATACAACCTTGTTACACATTGCTGTTTGTCCAACGTACGCGTGGGAGGACTGCAATGTTTGGGCACATGCCTGAAGAAATTGTTGTGTTGAGCCAAGTAATAACGTGTCACTATTGGAAATGTGTAAAGTAAATACATGGCAAAGACTGCATTGGTTCTAGTATGTTTAATGACTTGGTTCTAAATGAGATCCTAATTGATTAGAACATGTCCATACATAAACATTGCTAATCCAATTTGCAAAGTGATCTTGCCTCTCAGGGGATATTCTTTTTATAAAATCTGAGTAAAATATTGACTGCATGCAATACACCAAAGTAGATTTTTTTTCAATAACTGTCATTAATGAACACATGCAAAGCACTCTTTATATAGATGTTGTTTTTTATGATTCTGAGATCAAGGCTAAAGATCCCACTCGTGTCTTTCTCTCGCAATAGCAATTGGTCTGTTGATGTTTTTCACCCTCAATTTTCCCTTCACTTTACATTTTGATGTTTACCATAACCTTAACTTGCTGTTTTATCTCTCCCGCCTAATCCTCCCCATCCATTTATCTGTCTCTTTTCAGTTGCCTTCATTTGATTATGTTTATGATTGCCATCGCTATATCCCACCCTCACCATCATGTCCCCCACCCCCCTCCGTTTGTATTTATCCACACATTGTCTCTCTGTTGATGGCGAGGCATTGAGGCAGGCAAACAGGCAGGCAGGGCGATGGGTCATAATGATGGTGCCGGCTTCTATAAAAAGCCTGCAGGCAGCTGAATCAATATCTCCTGTTGTCAAACGGCACCTTATCTAGACAAAGTGACAGACCGAGGCTATTGGCTCTTGACTGCCGCACAGTTTTCGGAGCATTGCATTGGTGGGCTTCTCCAATCTGCTCATTGAGTGGCAATGCATGTACCCTGGAAGGCTTGGGCACGGCAAGCTCTTTTGTTAGCCTCACATATTCTGTGGAGCAGAAAAAAATCTTGCCGGACTTGTCACTGCAGTACTTGACAAACAGCTCAGCGTTGCCATTTAAAAGGCCGCAACAAACACACCCATGCGCAAAATATTTCTGAGAGCCTTGTGAATGCAATGTGGAGCTTTCTATATTTGCTTATATCGAGAACGTTACAGCACATGCGCATGCTAAGATGAAGTTGCTCTCGCAAGATATCCGACTCCGACGTCTCTTATAGTTCTGCAGTGCTTCCTTTCGAATATGTATGAAAAGCAAACATCTCTGTCTGCTTGAGGTTGCTTTGTTGAGAGGCTTTAAAGGTCAAGAGTCCACACGGAGGCTGGCGATCATGTTTGAACAGATTTGTTGAAACATCTTTCATAAATGAGAATACCAGTTCTGAGTCTAAATCATCATCAGTCATATACAAAATCAGTCTTCCTTTGAGTAATGTTAATCCTATGTGGGCTCAGAAGAGGCCTTTGAAACCTCAAACAATCAATACAGTGTAATCTGCATGATGTTAGGAGGGCGAGACTGTCACTTCAAATCCTAATGTGTTATTCACACCTATATCAGTGTTGCCTCAAAGATCATCCAATTCTGAAGCCAACTAAAATATACTGGAATATCCTTCAAGTCACACTAAATACACTATACTCATGCAAAGCTTTCAAAGATATGATTTTATTTCACAGATGTAGAGCTGTGCGAAGGAAATACTGTAGACTATGTGGTATTGCAATAGGAAAATGTTGACCGTATGAAAACATCATATTATTACCGGCATAGTAGGTTAGCTCAGTTGCTACACTAATGTAGCATCTGACACCATAACATAAAAAGGATTACGCACTAAAGAGGCAACATGCGAATTGATTTCAATAAAGGTAGTCTGCGACTCAGTTGGAGCATAATGTGTAACGGCAGCCTGTTTAGCAGCCCAGGCTTTAGCATGCTAGTTAGCATACTCGACTGTCAACGCGGTGATGGTGGTAGCATGGCTTTGAGCCTCGGGCATGACTCCGCCGGGTTACTACCATACCGTCACACAATACGGAATGAGTTTCTGAGTTTTTATTTCACAAGAGTGACTTTAGACAAAATGAAAAATGATGGAAAGTTAATGTAACTGCATTGATAAAAACAGCATGCTACATTACAGTACATTACAATTTACAGAAGAATAGTGCACATGATACTCCTGTCTGAAATCTGTGTAGCCCCCCAGTTAAGCCCCTCCAGCTTTTTATTTGCTATTCTAATTTTTATAAATTAAAAACTAAACTCTTTTATCAATTCCCATCCCTAATCTCGACCGGTCCATGTTGTAGACCGCCTGTCAACTAAAGTCAGATGGGTCCAGCTCACCTGTGACTCAAGTAAGGGCAAATGGTATAGAAAATAGATAGTTATTTTATTTGGAAATGAGTCGTTTCCACTGTCTTATAAGTGAGTGTGCAAAGGTCCATTTAGAAAAGCGACTTTTTTTTGGTGACAAATTTAGCTCCTCATTCAATAAAGAGAACGCCACCTCCTCTGTTGCTGGCTCTCCTGACTATCGACTGCTGCCTATTTCCATATAAAAACCAAACACACATTGACTGTTCTGTCCTTTTTCATGAGGCAGTGCACTTGAGTCATTGTTTTGCAAATTAGAACCCCCGAGTTGCTAATTACATTTCTACCAACTGGTAATTTGTTTTTGTTGGCTCTTTAGAGCGAGAACTCATTCACTTATACCACCATCTCATCTGTTTCATCCGGTGAATTATAGTTGGCATTTTGAAAGAGAATAACATAACCCAACGATCCAGCTGGTTTTGAAAATGTCATCACCAATAATTGTGTTTCTGTTAACACGACCACGGGAAACACACTGACCCTCAACTTTTACAATCAGCTCACATTGCCTGCCATCCATCGTTGTTCTAAATGTGCTGCTTTATATCGCTTGAAATGAGGCCACGGTTCCGTAAGTTTATCCTGACTCGTAATGTCTGTATCAAAACATTTCTATTGCAGACATGCGCCAACTTCTGAAGTAGCAATTTGATTCCCTCAGAACTTCCTATCTGCAGGTTAATTACTCACTGAACTGCTCGTTTGGATACAGCCAAGAGTGCGCAAGAGCCAGATCGCGTGTGATTGCTTATAGACAAAGGTGATAGCGACAGTAGCTCACATCACAAGCATCCTAAATGTATGTATGTATTTATATACATGCAAAATAGGAGTAATTTGAATACAACTGAAAATAAATGTTTTTTGTATTTACAGTCCCTTTGAATTGGGTCAAATGGGGCAGTATCTAAGGTTTTTAGCTGTTGGTTGGATTTTTCTGCCTTGGAGGAGGTCTCTTTTCTTCCTTGAAGGAGGGCTTTGCCAAACAAAGTGATATTGTACAATTGTTAAATCTTTTTGGGATGTAACTTTTGATTAGTCTGTTGGTTATAATCAGAGGTGGGCGTGTTAATGAATTTTAAGAATTCGTCAATAGTCGGGATACCCTTGCATCATTTTCAATCCACTAATATTTCAAACCGAACCGAATTAGAATCGTCAATCCATAATTCACCATTCCTCAGCAAAATGGGCATCTGTAAATATTCCCGTCATTCGTCAGCAAAATGGGCATTTTGGCATTGGCGGATTGACGATTAGATTGACGGACGAAAACCAAGTTCCGGCAATGGTTAGCCCGTCTATTTTCAAAGTTTATCATCATTCATCAAAAAAATGGGCCTCTGTCAATGCCCAGCGAGATCCTACGACTTCCTCCCTCATTCTAAAAGTCATGCTATAGGAAATAGATACAGAAACAAGCATGAATCCAGTTCAAGTGTTTCTTAATACTACTGCCGGATTTAGGGAGTGCACAAGCCATGACTTTTGCATGTGCGCCGGCAACACTCTTCCATTGATTTAATAATTCATGTTGACTCTGTTGTTGTGGATGGCACTTAATGGCTGAGCTTTGGAGAGAGTGAGAAAACAGAGGAAGGGAGAAGATCGGTTGCGGTCGGTTATTATGTTGTCTGGAATGATGACGCGTGTGTGTTTAGAAGCAATATTTATAACGAGAACACGCAATTTTGTCAACTAGCTTCGTCTAAATTTCAATCACAGCATTATCAACCATTCACACAAATACAAATGATCATGCACGCACACACACTCACTTCACATCCTCCGCTTTTTGTTCTACATCCACTCTGCTGTGTGATGATACTCTAATTTAAATTGCCCGACCTTCCTTTCACTGCTTTACCACTATTATTAAACAAGCACAAGGTAATTATTATACACCTCACACACACACACACACACACATGCTCATGCCTGATCTAGAAGATAAGAAAAAAAATGGGGTAGGGGGTGGAAGTAATTGCTTATCCTACAGGATGAGAATGAGATTTCTAACATGGATGGCTAGAGATACAAGGAGAAGTGGATCTCAGGTCAATTAGAGCTCTAATGGCGGGATCAATCCTCTATCAAACTGCCGCCGTGTGATTTTGCCAAATTGCATGCTTTGATCACTTTAAATGTCGGTCTTCTGAACTGCAAGAAAGCTTCAGGGAACTGACATCTTTTTTGGACAAGAATGTAAAAAAACGAAGGAGAAGGAATTTGTCTCCAGTAGTATGAGCAACACTGGTATTGCATTCATTTTTTTTTTCTGGAGAGCTCAGTATTGTTCATTCAGTAATTTTACCGATTTGACATGTCATCATCATTGCTCTCTCTTTTTTTTTTTTTGTATGTGGGTGAGTGTGCGTGCGTGCGTGTGTGTATTCATTAGTTCACCTAAAACCTATTAAAAAATCCCATACCGTTCACCTAAACCGAACACTTCCAGCCAGAGTCGTGAGGCCGCCAGGAGACCCGAGGAAGGACCAAAGAAAAGAAAGGAAAGTGAAATCCAGCACCGACCAGACACCACCCACCAGGCCACCAACCAGAGTCCTTCACCAACCCCAGAGACATCTAAATTCCAACAAATCAGGGAGACCTCAAGAGACCAAAGGAGAGACTGAGGAAAGGAAGGAAGGACAGACTGGTATTGCATTCCAATGAACATTGATAGGATTATTATATCTCTCAAGACATGACAAATACTACAAATACTGATTTACAGAAAGTATATTGAAAGCCAGGTTTTGTTTGATTTAACTTTTCTTGAGTACATTGGAATTGGGTGTATGTGCCTAACTTGCGTAAAATTGCATTTATAACTTAAGAGAGCACAACCGGGAAACTGCCCCGGGACAGGCCAGCAATAATTGTCAGTGCGCTGAAATGACCCAGATGCACGGAATGCAGAGTTGAAAGGGGTAATCACAGGTGATATGGCTTGACTCCTTCTTGTGATTGGCTCAGTCAGCCCTTACAGCATTTCAAGCTCCGAAATTGCATATCACACAAAGGAGGTAATTACAGTGGATCGGAATATTTATGTGCTGTATTGTTGTTGAAAACAAAATAGCGGTAATTTTGTTAAAGGTTCAACGACTTCAACAACCAATGAGAATTCATTTTTTATTTTTATTTTTATTTTTATTTTTATTTTTATTTTTATTTTTATTTTTATTTTTATTTTTATTTTTATTTTTATTTTTATTTTTATTATTTTATTTTTTCTTTTTCTTTTTTTTCTAGAGCTCAGTATTGTTCATTCGATTTGAAATCATCATTGCTCTCCTTTTTAAAAAAAAAAAAATTAAAAAAATTTTTTTCTTTCTTTTTTTTTTTAATTTTTAATTTTTAATTTTTTTGTTTTTATTTTTGTTTTTATTTTTATTTTTATTTTTTTTATTTTATTTTATTTTATTTTTTTTTCCTGGAGAGCTCAGTATTGTTCATTCGGTAATTTTACAGATTTGACATGTCATCATCATTGCTCTCCTTTTTTTTTTTTTTTGAACGTGGGTTATTATGTGTGCGTGCGTGTGTATTCATTAGTTCACCTAAAACCTATAAAAAAAAATCCCATACCGTTCACCAATGAGAATACCTGTCGATGCCATTCACATTTTGCACATTAGCATGACCTGAATGACCGAGACTATACAGAGGCGGTTTGTATTTTTTTAAGCAAAGTTAATAATAAAGTAGTTGATCCTTGGAATCGCATAGTGAAGTGAGTATCGCGGTGATGGCTGGCAATTGCCGGGCGACGGCACAGAGGCCTGTCGGAGGGAGACAATGACTCATTGACAGGCACTCGGAATAAAGCAGATGCACGGAATATAACCGAGTGGCCAGATGGCCCGGCAAAGAACATTGGCTGTATGTTGTTGTTGTTTAAATATTCGATTGGTACAAGAATCCCTGCTATCGTGTAATCAAGTGTGCTAATCGGGATATAAAGGCTTTGTTAGTGTTTATGATGTTGCAAATGCACAGAGAGAGCAAGTTCATTTGACTTGAAGCAGTAAAGCTGCAACCTGGTTCTATTGACATGAATGCTTACAAATATGTTATATTGTTCCTTCATACTGCATTTTTTTTTGTTCTCCTGCACCTGCACATTTGAAAATGTTTGAAAGTGAAAACAATTCTTGTTAACTGGAAAAATAAACAAACTCTGAATATCGACCAATGGTCTAACCTCCTCATAAATCACATTTTAATGGAAAAAATATCTGCCTCAAATAAAAACCAAATATCAAAATTTATAGAAACATGGTCTATGTATATAGAATTTTTTAACCTAATTCTGGTTACTTAATTCTGTCTGTTAGCGAGAGCCACCACATCGTGATAACTTACATTGATGTTTCTGCATTTGGCAATTTATTATTATATTATATTATTAGTATGGGATTTTTTTTAACAGGCTTTAGGTGAACTGATGAATACACACACGCTCGCACGCGCGCACGCACGCACACACACACACATACACATTGTCACCCACATACACAAAAAAAAAAAAATATATATATATATATATATATATATATATATATATGTATAAAAAATTCAAAAAATGTATAACAAATTTTTTTTTTTAAATTTTTTATACATTTTTTTTATTTTTATTATTATTATTATTTTAATTTAAAAAAAAGGAGAGCAATGATGATGTCAAATCGAATGAACAATACTGAGCTTTCCTGAAAGAAAAAAAAAAAAAGGAAAATGACTTGCTTGTGTAGTGGTTACTAATTGACTACAATTAAGGTTGATTTTCTTTCTGACAAGGAAATATGTAAGCATTTTAAGCAAGCAGGGTGTAGCAACATCAGCCACTTTTATAATAACTCAATTCAGGTCAAGGGGAGTTGCTGTTTTGCTTCTGGCTCACTCACTGGTGTTAATCTAATTCTCTACTGAAACTCATTATTAGATTTTTGCTCTTTATCCACCAGCTAAGTTACTCCTAATATCATGTGCTTGATTTTTGGTGGTGGGAGTAAACAACAGGACCTCATGAAACCAAAGTGGAAAAAATAAAATAAAATACGACTTAGTTTTTTTAGGACAAATTCTTGGCTATACTGCAAATCAGAAGAGATGCCTTTTAACAACAGTTACATGCCTGAAACACGGTGGAGAGAATTTTATTTTGGCGTCAATCGTTTTGCTCTCACAGGCGAGATGACGGCTATTCAACCGAAATAATCAACAGTTTATCTGTGGCATGTCTGCAGTCAGTCCCTATGTAGTTATCTGGCAACAGTACAGTGTTTATCTCTCTTGTATGAATGTAGGCGGTTCACCTTCACATCAGTTTTGTGTTCTCTCGTTTGCTTCCATGTGGCCCCGAGTGTGATGTGAATTTGAATGTGACGTGTGCTAAGAGTGGCGTGCTAGGGGGGGAGAGTGATGCACACTGACAACAGGCTGAAGATTTAAATCTGTTTCTGTCCACTCGCTTTTAGGCACTGAAATCACACACAAACACTGGCTTTTATACCCTGAAGTGACTGGAATCAGTGATGGTCATTACTGTTAGTCAACACACAACTTGAAGAGTGACTTTACACGTTGCCAGTGTTGATTCTTCCTCTTTTCATATTTATCTTCTCTCTTTGGTAAGCTGCCCCATCTTTGAAACTGGAACTGTGGGAGTCCTTGCAAAAAAAAAAAAAAAAAGTGTCTTTGCATGCCTTTCACGCCTGAGGGTTGAACTCCAACCCAGTCAGCAGGTTTTGTGGAAGGCACTCTGTTCACCATCCACCCCCCGGCAGTCTTTCCCTACAGCCCTGCTCTGGTCCAACCACCACCCCTCCCTTGGCGCCAAACATTGACCGCCAGAGCATGAAAGTCCTCGGAGATTCTAGACAGTTCTAAGCATTACAGTTCTTCATCTGTCCATTTCCTATTCCTGTTTCCTAGACTGGTTAGCAGTCAGTCGCAGGGCATATATAGAGATTCATACTCACATTAACACTGAAGGGAAATGAGCTCATGCAGGAAAAAAAAAGTGATCTTAGAATGAACGGAAGGGGAGATGTGAGGAAAGCACGGTAAAAGCCTGGGGGAAAAAAAACCTCACACATAGATAATGCAACAAATCGCTTGAATTTTACATATCGGAGACAGGGAGCCCCAGGAATGGTTGGGAACACTCCGCAGGTGACGTTCACCGGGGCGGAATTTGAACAACAACAACAAATGATGTGTATGTTATTGTGGATGTGTATGTGCATCACTGGTCTTCACAGTTGCGGCAGGCATATCGTCTCATTTTCGTGGAGACAGCCTTCATCCGCTGGCTGTAGAAGAAACGCAATAGGCTGAACAGAACTTTGTAACAACCATGTATGTTATTGTGGATGTGTATGTGCATCACTGGTCTTCACAGTTGCGGCAGGCATATCGTCTCATTTTCATGGAGACAGCCTTCATCCGTTGGCTGTAGAAGAAACGCAATAGGCTGAACAGAACTTTGTAACAACCATGTATGTTATTGTGGATGTGTATGTGCATCACTGGTCTTCACAGTTGTGGCAGGCATATCGTCTCATTTTCATGGAGACAGCCTTCATCCGTTGACTGTAGAAGAAACGTAATAGGCTGAACAGAACTTTGCAACAACCATGTATGTTATTGTGGATGTCTATGTGCATCACTGGTCTTCACAGTTGCGGCAGGCATATGGTCTCATTTTCGTGGAGACAGCCTTCATCCGTTGGCTGTAGAAAAAACGCAATAGGCTGAACAGAACTTTGTAACAACCATGTATGTTATTGTGGATGTCTATGTGCATCACTGGTCTTCACAGTTGCGGCAGGCATATCGTCTCATTTTCATGGAGACAGCCTTCATCCGTTGGCTGTAGAAGAAACGCAATAGGCTGAACAGAACTTTGCAACAACCATGTAGCTTTTGGGATTGCGGGAGGAATCTGAAGGACAGTGTATTGATAAAAATCCACACAAGCACAGGGAGAACATGCAAATTCAACAGAGGACGGCCTAAGATGAGACTCAAACTCGTGACCTCTCAACTTTGAGACAGACGTGCTAACATCTAAGGCAGTGGTCCTAAACGTTTTTTCCACCACGGACCGGTTCATACAAGTCCGCAATTTTACTTTTGCGGACGCAAATCCACTATGTATTTTTATGTACCTGTATTATCAGCACAAACACCGTAACAAGGGTAACAACAACGCTTTCATATGGTGAGGTCACTATGGTAATGCTTATGAATGATACGAGCAACACAAAAACTGGGGTATTTTGTAGATAAAGCTATAAGTCCATGCACCTTTTTCTTCTTGGGCATAAGCTCCTGTGTTGTCTCATCACTGGGCTTTTTCTCCGTTGCAAAGAAACTTTCCAGATATGTCTGTTTTTTACTCATTTTGCTAACTTGTCGATCAGCATCAGCGCTACGCGACTGAGATCATTAGCATCTTGACATGCGTCAAGAGTCCGTCGTAAACAGAGAGAGTGCGGTCACTTTTCAAAATGAAATATTTTTAAGCCTTGGCTGAGCAATTAACCCTCAAAATTGTGAGATAATAATACTTGTGTCCTTAATAGCCTCCTAGAGACAAACTCATTGATTGATGAATTTGGGCAAATGCAGGATGTGGGAATCTGAAGGTTTAGTCATTTAAATTGTTTGGCCTTGGTGAAGGTGGAGTGCCGTTAAATTAAATTACTTTTTTTTTTACCCTGTCAAAACATCCTGATGTATCTGCAAGTTTGCTTTTAATAATCATTTATCTCCCCCTCCTACACGAATGTGTTAAAAAATCTGATCCACAGCCTGCAACGCTCGCTCCCTGATTACTTACTGAAGCTATTCATTACAGCTTTACACATTTTGTTCTTAAAATAAGAGAACGGATATGTGATTGCAGTTCATAAATGTTACACAATCACCTTGCCCTGAGCTGTTTGCATGATGTTGTGGGTCGACTTGATGCCAAGTGAGGTGGAGAGTTTCACTTTGGAGGAAGAAGGGAAGGCAAACTAGCCCTCCCTCATTCTCTAAAGGTCATGCTTATAACTAGTCACTCTTGCATATGTATATCATTTTTAACACCTTTTTTTTTTCATGGACAACTAACCAATAACATAACTATCAATTTCAGACAGAGAAGCATTTATGTGGTTTGATCAGATTGAAGATTGACTGTTCTCTTCGCCCCATACAAAAGGATGTACACGGAGTAAAGAAATATACGTTAAAAATATAAAATATATAATAAAAAAATTAAATATATAATAATATATATATATAATATTAAAACAATAAATAAGTAACACAAAAATAGATTGCAACTCACTCTACATCAGCAATGCTATATACAGCTCAGCCAGTGCAATAATCATAATACATGTTTTTTGGGATCACAAATCTGATCAACCTTTGGCAGGATCAATTCCATGCAAATTTATACACAACCTGTTGACGCTGATCCGCAGTTTGATTTCTTTTCAATCCGCACTCCTTATCAACAAATCAGAAGCTCCCCCTTGCTTTCAGAGCATGAACACGTAAAACTAATTTGAATTAGCTTCGCAGACTGAACACTGTTTACTCGAATCGGAGAGAGGCAGCCGGCGGGGGCTGTACCGGTATTGTTCCTTCCTGACCTTCCTTTGCACGGATGCTTCACCGCTAACGTGAGTGCCCCGAGGTGGGAGAAGAGGAGTAATCATCATACATCAATGTGCATTTATAACCTTCTCCAATTGTCCTTTAGACGTGGAGTCAACAAACCACGTGAGATGTAGCTCGGTGCAGCTATCACTGCTATGGAAAATAAAGAAGAAAAAAAACAATGCAGGGGTTTGAAACTTGTTTTTGTTTACCTCAGAGGGTCATCAAAATAAAGTTGAATTTAATTTAGTATTTATACGAGATTGCAGCATTGTTACATGCGTAATATTTTGGCATACCTTTTGTGAAAGTTCCTATAATTCCTTGACTCTGTGATGTCATCAGACTGGGACGACCCGGGGTTGACTGCTTTTGTCACCATGAGAGCGGTGCAGCTGTTCTTCAACTTCAGTTCCTTATCAATGAGGTAAGACCAACCACTTGGTCAAAGTATTGGGACACCAATTATTATTATTATTATTATTACTGGATGGTTTTCAATAAGTTTTCATCAAAAGTAGCTGGTGTGGTCAAATTATTCCTATAAAGTGTACTAAATCACTTGGTCAGATAATGATTGGGTGTCCCGATACTTTTGTTCAATGTACATAATTTAAAAAAAAAAAATTTAAACGATGAAAAAAAAAAAGTCAGAATGTTTATTTTTGACATGAAATGGAGTAAAGCTATTCACAATTTGCTCCCTTGGGTCATGTATCTCAAGTTATGCAGTTATTCACTTGTGTATTATTCAGTTTTCTTTGTTTGGAAACAGACGTGTATAACAATATTGTAATTTGAATAAAACAAAACAAAAACTGGAGGGTACTGGAGTTGAGCATTACAAAAGCAAATGTATCCAAATGTGTTGCAGGGTTATTGTTGACCATGCGATTAATGCAGATGTTCTCTCCATGGTTGCCGCATGTCAATGCCCTCTCTTGCATTCAAGTGCGTGGGCTGTGGCTGCCTTGCTAATGGATGTTTGCTCAGAGTTTCCTCTTGACATTCAGTTTGATGTATTGACTTCATCTATTAGCGCAAAAGTGGCCACTTTGAAAAGGCGCTGCGGAATAACAGCATGAACCGCCACGCTACGTCACACCGACGTCGTCGCGGGGTTGTCAATCATCCAAAAATGAATTCACAACTGTGCATGGTCTCTCTCTCTCTCTCTCTTCCTCACTCTCTCTATTTCTATCTCTCTCTCTCATTCTCTCTATTTCTCTCTCTCTTTCTCTCTCTCTCTCTCACTCTATTTCTCTCTCTTGTTCATGAAACATTAAGCAGAATTGCAATTATGATCAGAGGTTGTGTTGTGCAGGATATTATTAGACTAATTATGTTGTTTGTTTGCCTGTTTTGAATGTATCATTTTACTGAATGAATAATACATTGAAAAGAGGAAGGTGGCTGGTACTGTCAAATAAATGGGTAGTATGATAAACTATACTTTATTTACTTTCTTGTTTACAACATTGTTAACATAAATCGCATAAATTGCTTTTCATAAAAGGCTTAATTAAAAATACTGTACTTGATTGTGGTATACTGAGGGCAAATAAATGGAATGAAATAAATAATAATTATTAATTTATAAAATAAATATTTTTTAATTTATTTATATACATAAAAAATAATTGTTAATTTATTAATGAATACAAAAAAATCACAGTATTGTCTGTTGTGCTTGCAGAACAACTTCATTTGTATGTTTGTGTTGCTTTGATTAAGTTGCTCTACCCAAGGTCATGATTATCAGAGCAGGAGACTCGAATGGCATACACTTACTTTATAGTTACGGAGAGCACTTACTTTGAACCCCTCGGGTTCGATCAAACCCAGGTACAGAATGGCTCCTTGGACAACAAAAGCACATTTTTATTTGGGGATAAGAGTAAATTGTATATCAACTGTTATTTTACTCTAGAAAGTCAAACAGACCCAAATAATAATTTAGTTGGAGAACAAGAGCACGATGATGTTAGCTGAAAGTAAGGAAAAGCACTCGGGAGCAAGAAGAGATAAATGGAGGCAATATCTCTGAGCTTCCAGCAGTTCCTTGCAGAGCTAATACTAAATCAAATGCAAAATACAAAAATCCTGAGTTCACTAGACAGTACAGCAAATTACTGTACATGTTTGTCTTGTTTGACCTTTTGTGGATATAGAGAGGACAGTACCCAGTTAGCTGACTTGCTGCTTAGGATGTTATTTGACGTAAATGTTTATTGTTGTGTTAGGTTTTCAATGTTTTTTGTGCTCTTTTTTTCACTCACTTGTCATTCCTTTGTGTTATTGTCCGTACACAAAAATCAAAATATTTTTTTTTTATTCTAACTCATTAAATCAACTAAATGAAAGACATAAGTGCTGTTTTATTTTAATTAACTGGATGCCGTTCCACTAAAATAAAAGTGTTAAAAAAGAAAAAGCAGTTTTCTTAAAAGGAGTTGGAAGATTATGCAAATGATTCATGTGAAGAATGCGGTGGCCTGTGGCCAGTGAGCAGATAATATAAAACTGAAATTAATAAGAGGAAAAAGCTGCTTTACACTTTTTAATATCAAGATTACATTTTTAATCTAATACTAATTCTTCCTTGGGCTCTGGCCTTCGAAGAGGTTCACCCTGGGAATTTCACTGTAAATACAATTTGCTACGATGTGAACAAGGGTCGAGCAGCTTACATTTTTCACAAGTTATTAGTATTATTTGCTTTAGTCCCGCCGTTGCTGTTTTTTTTTTTTTTTTTCTGGAGAGCTCAGTATTGTTCATTCGGTAATTTTACCGATTTGACATGTCATCATCATTGCTCTCCCTTTTTTTTGGCGTGCGTGCGTGCATTCATTAGTTCACCTAAAACCGATAAAAAAAAAAGAATTAAAAATCCCATACCGTTTCCCTAAACCGAACACTTCCAGCCAGAGTCGTGAGGCCGTCAGGAAACCCGAGAAAGGACCAAAGAAAAGAAAGGAAAGTGAAATCCAGCACCGACCAGACACCACCCACTCGGCCACCAACCAGAGTCCTTCACCAGCCGTTGTTGTTTTTAATAACATCTTTGGATTCGGTTGTCCTGCAACCCTGAACAAGTGTGATTTTTTTTTTTTAATGGATGGGATTGACAATTTATTAATTAAACAGTGAGTTTTTTAAGATACGAGCCGTCGATTGTCACTTCTTTTGTTTTGACTTGTGAGCAAAACATTTGAGATAAGAGCAACTCGTCTCAACAAGCGGCAGTTTGACAGATAGTGAACAAATTTCCAAAAAAAGAGGTTACAAATTGTTTTTGGAGGAGCCTGGAACGGATTCATGTTGATGATTTGAGATACGAACATGGTCACGGAACAAATTTAATCTCGCACCTCAAAGCACTACATTATTTGTTGATCATAACTGGTCAATTTTTTTTTTTTAACTTTCAAACCTTTTTCAATCTTGTCATTCTTCAATACTTGATTATTTGTTGATGTTTTTTTTTTTTAATTGCCTACAGGGGGCGTTAGTCACAGCCTGCGCAGATGACACGTTACACTTGTGGAATCTTCGTCAGAGGCGACCGGCTATCCTGCATTCACTCAAGTTCAACAGAGAAAGGTGAACACCTCTTCTTAGACGTACAAAAATCCAGGACGTAGATGTGATCGGCTCTAGCTAACCTACAACCCTAATGAGGACAAATGGATGGATGGATGGAACATAATCTTGTTGACACCATCTGTAAAATTGATCAAATTTCACATGAAAAAAAAAAGTTGACTTGAACCTTTTTCTCCCACAAAATAACTGTGATGCTGAGAGCGGACTCACATTTTTCTCTATCATCAAACTTTAAAGGCAATGGCTTTTATATGCTGCTTTTGAAAACAGGGCCACCACTCTGAAAAAATAAACCCCTAAGCAGAAAATTGATGGTTGAAACGCCTTGGTTGGTTCATAATAGAGCAGTCCTCTATGCCAAAAACACATTTCACAACATCATTTTTTTTTCATTTCTCATCAACCTTGTCTAAATACCTCATAGTTGAGATAAGATTTTTTTCTTCAATGTAGCGTACATGTGCTTCCAGAATAACCTTTCAAACTTAAAATCTATACTTTTTGCTGAACGGCAGCTCTACAAGGCTGTTAAATCAAAATGGTTATTTTCTAACAGAATGAAGGTATTATGTGAATTCAAATGTCTTTTTTTTCCAAGACTAAAGTCTAACTGTAGTTCAGCCACCCATTTACCCATTATCTTTTCCACTCATCCCATGTTGAGCCACGCGAGGCCTGTCCTCGCCGACATCGGGCGAGAGGCGAGCTAACCTGTGAATGACTAGTGAGCTGTCCAGGGTGACCCCGCCTCCCTCCCGATGTCAGCGGAGATAGGCTGTGATTCCCCCGCAACCCCGTAGACCGCATCAGTGGCACAGATGATTAATGGCTGCTTCAACACTGCACCATGAGCAAGCACTTGGCAACCGTGACAGGGAAAATAGCTTTGTGGGTGAACATGCATCAAACCTTGACCAGAGTGCTACAGAGAAGCGCAGTGAGAAGTGAAGGTGTTACAATAAAATTAATCGAATGTATGAGAGGAGCGTCATAGAGGCAGTGGGGACTCCAACTGTTGTCACTGAGGATTTGGTCTTTGTTTGCTATGCTGCTTATCTTGTTCAGGATAGCAGATAGCTGGTCAATCACAAGCAGACTTACACGGCTACTGAGTGTCAACTGATGTGAATTAACCATTATACCAGGCGGAATGACAATTTGGTGACAGAAAGTCTTTCTTAACCCTGGAGAACCCACGGGGTCAAATTTGGCCCCTATAAATTCTGCTACTCAAATCTTTTTTTTTTTCTTTTTTTTTACAAATTTAACTTCAAAAGTCCAGAGTGCCACTTCTGACCCCTGCATGGGGCCATCTAGTGGATGAATATTGCACTTACATGAGCCAGAGTGGTGGTGACAAGATGGCTGGCAACATGCTGTTTTAGTGAGCTGGAAATCAATCCAAACAAAATCATCTTCTCAGCAAACCATCAGATGGTAAAATTGTGTTTTTTTGTTAATCTATTTCATATCATGTTGCAGAATGCCTAGGAGTATGTTTTATATATATATTTTGATAAATTAGCAACTCTGAGCTAGTTCAAAAAAAGGGTTAAAATTGAAAAAACATATATTTTGGTGTTCAGTGAACTTATAGCAGTCATTTAATGTATAATTCATAATTTTCCAAAGAAGAAAAGGGTTCTTGGGTTCTCCAGGGTTAAAGGTTCTGCCTGCTTGGACCACATCTAAATATCAGCGCAGGTAGTCTAATGCGATTTTGCTCCATTTGATTGGGGCACAGGCAGACAGATTGTGAGCTCCGTGTGGATGTTAGGCACATTTCATTCATTCATTTGACAGCAAACAACATCACTAGTGGTTATCACCAGCACCAGTAATAAAAATAGAGTATGAATCATAAATTGAAATTGCAAAATATTGGTCTGGCATGCTTATTATTACTTTACAGATATTTCTAAATACTTCAAACATAAAGAGGAAAACTTTCCGGTTGTTGTGGTAATGTATGGAAAAAGTGGGGCGGAACTAAATGGTCTAGCCCAACCTTTTCTATAGCGCCTTATTAGAGTGGCAGGGGACTCCCTCAAGGGTAGCAGGAGCCAATCAGAGATGACTTTGGGAAAGAGGCGAGGTACTTTAAAAATGTAT